>NC_057797.1:742789025-743046563 GCF_018294505.1 Triticum aestivum
TTGGGATAGGTTTTGCTTCTCAGAGCATTACTAGTAGAGCCCTCAAACCCTCAAACCCCTAAAAATAACTGCTTTTTTACAGTTTTCGTCGAAAAAAAGCCGTAGATTAGAACCCCTTAACCTTCAAACCCTCAATTTTTTTTAAAGGTCCAACCCTCAAACCCTCCCCCAATCCTCAAAAGTAAGGGTTGGGGAGCAAAACCTACCCCAACCCTCATTTGGCGGTTATACTCGCGCGGGAGGGGAAAATCCTCCCAACTCCCGCGCCCACGCCTGCGACCGCCGCTGCTAGTCGCCCCCGTCGCCGGCGGCCACCCCGTCGACCTCCCGCGCGCAACGACAACGTCGTTCATGGGGAATATTCCGTTATAAGGGTTGGGTTTGAGGGTTCTAATCTTTGCCTCTGTTTTTCAACCCGTAAAAGTGCACAAAAAGATTATTTTTGGACCCTTAAAACGCTAGTGAGGGTTTGAGGGTTTGAGGGTTCTACTAGTAATGCTCTCAACCCTTACTTTTCAGGGTTGGAAGAAGGTTTGAGGGTTGGACCTTTAAAATTTTTTGAGGGTTTGAGGGTTAGGGGGTTCTAGTCTACGCGATTTTTTGCTCGCAAACTGTAAAAAAGCAGTTATTTATAAGGGTTTGGGGGTTTGAGGGCTCTGCTAGAGATGCTCTTACCCACCCAAAAGCCCTCTTATTAGTATGTCCGCAGGCGTCGCTGGCAACGAGAAAGAGTAGTGCATGGTAGGTCGCCACCGCTCGTGACATAGGAAGGCCATCGCTCCTTTCCTCCCGTCGACGCCAAGCTCCCCGTGTTTGTCTACAGTATATGAGAGAAATCGTGTCCGGAGCGCTCCGCAGATCGATACAGGTCGTCGTTGGATGTCTTCCGCGATCCAAACAACGGTCTAAACAGTTGCGGAAGGTTTACGGGTTGTTCTTGAAGATGTCCTAAGTCAGGTACCACACCGGTACTCGGTTCCATTTTTCATGACCTGTCCAGCCATCAAGAAGGATGGCCATAATTTCCAGTCTAGATCGCCTACAGTGTTTCCGATTTCAGATATTTGGTTCCGTCGACGTCCGACGGCGATGCGTGTGGAAATCTTCTCTTATCTCTTCTAGGAGGTATCGGTAATACGTAAGTAGGCGTACATATTTTTCTCTTTTATTAGTGCCTCGGTGTCGGGCGCTCGACGCCTCGCTCTGATCGGTGGATCCCGCGTGTCAACGGCTAAGGTTAGCGACTGTTTGGCCGTCGCGCACACAAATAAGTAAGATTAGCTGGGGAGCATCTGCCATCGCCTAATAGAGCATCTCCGTTGTTTCGTTCATTCACGTGGGGTGTTCCAAATGGATGGTCACACGAGACTCTTTGTGGTACTCCCGCAGTTCATGCTTGGTCTACCACGGAAATCCTAGGGTGAGCTTGCGTGCGTGGATGATCAGGCCATATCGCCTTCGTCGTACTACGTTGGTGCTACACGGCACAGCCCGTTGGAGTACCGTCTCGTTGTCATCGTCCAAAACGGAAAGCGACGGCCCGCCGTCTCCGGTCGTCTCATTCCGCCGTCTTGGCGCCATCCATCCATCCCATCCCATCCCGGCACGGCGACTCTCAACTCCGGCCAGCCGTGTGGGGTTCCTCTGATGCCCTTTTCGGACCATAATTGCCAGTACGGTCGTGGCAAAGTGCTCGGCGCACACGCCTTGACGACGGCCCCAGATCTCTCACGTGCTTTCGGTTGTTCGCGGCCGTGATCTAACAATAATCGATCTCCTAACGTTTTAGAGCTGCTGATTGACGCATGAATTTTCCTCTGGCATGCAGGGGCTTTGGGCGGGAAAAGTCGCTGAACGGAAAGAAAAATGAGTGCCCTGTGTGCGTAGTGAGAGACTCTGGAGGGAACCATGAATTGCCACGAATTGCATGCAGATAGCTAGTTAGTCACTGGCTGGTAGCTAGTTAGTCACAAAACGAGATCGATCCATCGTGAGGCCGTACGTGCAGCGCGTAGTACGAATATTTTCTCCCGTGGCCAAGATTAAAAGACTCTCTGCTGCAATGCCATAGGCTAAAGACTAGACAAGATGCTTATGTGAAGGACCGTGCAAACAGTGGTCGCTGCCTTTCCTTTGTTGACCAACAGCGACGTGATCGAGCTACCACGCCCGTTGCGTACCTAGGTTAACTGCTACTACAATTAGAGTGATTTGAAGTCGCAAATTAATATGCATGCGTATCGATCGTGCCCTTCCCCATTCCTTGGCACGTTAACTGCTATTAGAGTGATTTACCTGTTTCCCTTGCTTCACGCCAGCTTCATTCGATCGGTAGGTCGATTCACCATTAGTGATGAAAACGATTTATTTTTGTGGACGCACGCACGCGCATTCATACCGGCCGCCTGGTGTCGGCAGCTTTGCCCGGCCGATTTATTACGGACGCAGCTTCAGTGACCCAAATGCAGATGCCTCTGAAACAGTCCATTTATTACTGAGCCACGGCGATGCAAGAGGGTGGTTGTTGCCCGTTGGCAAGGGTAGATGGAAAAGCCATGCTAGTACAGTAGGAGTACCACACACGAAAAAGGAAACCATAGTCTTGCATCGATGCATGCTCCGATGCTCGTCCATCGGAACTTGGGAGATCCAACTACGAGTCCCTAGCTAGCTAGCGGCTAGCGAGGTCCATGAACTGCTCGACACTATAGCTGCATAGCTTGCTCGCCCTGCTCTAGATATCTAGACCACCACCTTTATCAACTTTTATCTCTCCGAGTTAAGGAATCCCGCCCCACATGCACGTACTCCTACATGCACCACAGGACGTGTAGTAGTACGTACTACGCATAGCACGTACCGCTAGCTATAGGGAGAGTACCTGCTCGATCAGCCTCTCCCTCCGGCGGATGAATATGATGCACCCCTCCCTCCTGACCTAACCCGCACCACACATCACGGCGATTTCGGTGCTTCACACCGCGGAGCTAGCTAGCTAGAGTGGCAGATCTGATTAGAACGGGTCCATGGGATTTCCGGCCGATGGGTCGATGTCGATGTGCCCGCGTCTGGAAATCTATCTCCTTCCTTTTGCAGATGCTGTAGGCCTGTAGCTACACCGGCCCGGCCAAAGTGCCGGGTGAAGTGATGCAATCCGACGTATGTTTCCACAGCAAAACACTCACTGTTAGGCTCCTTTGATTATATCTTTGAGGGCTGTCTAATCAAGCCTCTCCTGGTAATCGCAGCGCCTAGAAAGGAAAGCATTGCTTTACATACCAATAGGATATCGACACGAGTCTCTTCAGTCAAGGAAAGCGTTGCTTTGATTACATAGATATTCCACATGCTAATATTGGCCGTGCAAAGCAAAGCAGAGGGGGCCATGGGAGCGCGTGATGCATGGTTCACTCGGCGTATCGGGCAACTTGGGGGAGTTTGTTAAATCGGAGAGCCCAATTCCGAACCTCGTGGCCGCCTGCGTGCCCACAAGCAGCGTTCGACCGCTACGTACGTTGGATGAACAAAAATATATCTTAAATCTCTCGCTCAGTGGAGCACTGGCTGGCTTTTGGTCAGCAGCTATGCATATGCGGCTAGACCTAGATGCTAATTATTGATGAGTCTGTCTGCCTGTCTACCTGCCGGTTGTTGATGTGTGTCAGAACAAAGGGAGTGGATCCGTCTGCACTACAACAATCGAATATTTATTTATTTTGGAAGACATCGATCGATTATTGATGATGGCTACGGACACGGAAATACCTTTTATTTTACAATCATGTGTGGCTAAAATTCGTGTTTTGACCCTTTTCGTCTAGTTTATCAGGATCTGACCCCGGTTAAAAAAAATCGGGATTTGATCCTTTTGGCTACCGCCACTAACCCTGGCAGTAGCTTTTGACAGCCTACCGCCGGACCCCCGGCGGTAGGTGCCATAGACGGCCTTTTGGCTGTTAACGGCCGATGATGTGGCACAGTACGCTGGCCCCACGGTAGGCGCCAACTGTCGTGATTTTATCACGGCAGATGTCCTACTGTGAGGATTTAGTCGTGAGACCATCGCAACTAGATGATTAGCTTGTCGGGGTTGATCGAAATCGGGAGACACGGGTTACCCAGGTTCGGCCTCCCACGATCGAGGTAATAGCCTACTTTCAGCTTGTTTGCTTATCGTTGGATGATCAATTACAAAAGAGCGGATTCGCTTGACCTAGCTATTGATCGATTGTAACTTAGTCCTATCTACCTCTGGGACTCGCCTTTATATACAAGTCGAGACCCAGGGCTCACAAGAGTTTGGGTCGTACTACGATCCGTGACTCGATATGTTTCTAACTTGTCTATTAGGCAAGGAAACTCTTGGCGACTTGACCTTCAGGGCCATTAGCCGCCGTCTTTGGATGTTGGGCCCTAAGCCGGCCCACTCTGTGAGCCGCCCAACTGGTCTTGCTCCTGGGTGCCTCGGCCCGTCTTGAGTGTTGCTCCCCAGCCGCCACCTGGATGACCCGGCCCAAATATGACGGGTTATATCGTGGGGTTATATCCCCAACAGAAGACCTTGTCTAAGTTGTTGCGGGAAATCATGAAAATTAAAAAGGTATTGATGAAATCTCCACAATATATATGGATTCAGGCAGTGGCGGAGCTAGAACTTTTCTTGAGCCTGGGCAAATTAAGCCGAAGTGTATAATCTACAAACAAAATTCGGGTATTCGTGTACACAACACATAATATAGCACCAAACTTTTGTAGCGGAAATTCACATTAATAATCAAGTGAAAACATAAACATAATAGTCACACAAAAATGTAATTTTGAAGTGAACTAATATATACAATATATTTATATCCATGTCATAGACCAGATAAATTTGAGACTTGACAACAGAAGATATATAACCAACTTTGCATAGAGGCAAATTGGCCATATTGCCAGCAAAAGTAAAGCTATCCATACCAGATGTCGCCGCATGTCATTGTGCAGTTTTCTTCCACCACATTCAAAAGCATCTTTCACCTGTTTATTTTTGCCAAAAGAAAGATACATAACCTGCCTTGCTTAGAGGCAAACTCGCCATGGCCAAATTCATAGAAGGCACTACAAGATAAAGAATGATTACTAAAAGAAATTTGGTTGTGAGATGTGAATATATTACAATGGAATGCTTGCGATAATAGTGATGGTCAGATGGAATATACTGACAATGTGCTAAAGAAAATCATGAGGCAAATGCCCTTTCTGAGACTTCATTGCAGTAAATGTTCGAATATTAATTATCTTTATCATCAACTAACTTGAATAACTCCCGCTCGGTGTAACATTTGAACCATTCTCTCGCTACGCAGTTTATTCAGTTTGAAGGTAAGAAATACTGCATGAATTCCACGGTCTGCAAGCTGCCCTCTTTTTATATACCTAGATTTTGTAGTTTCAGCAGCCAAAAATAAATAAGCTCTCTAGTCATGAATTCATGATCATCCCCAATGATTTTTTTCCTAAATTTAAGCCCTAACCCCTAAGCCCGACCTTGAACTCTCACACCATTAGTTGCTTGTTACACACCATAGCCTGCATATGTATATTAGACAGGTGTGTATGTATTTCGATCCATACCTCGCATCAATCCCTACTTCCCTAACCCATACTAATTATTCAGACTTCAGAGATGAGGGATCCCTAGCCCTAATTTCGATAGAGATTTCTTACCGACGGAAGCCGGAGCCGGATGAGAGGAAGGAGAGCCGGACGAGAAGACTGCTTGGGAGCCTAGCATCGCTCGCCGCCGACCCTGCGTCTTGCCGTCTAGGGCTCAGCCTCAGGGCCAGCCGCTAGGGCCCCTCTGTCGCCCAGTCCCTGCGCTCGCGTGTGAGAAACGAAGGGACAGCTTGACAGGAGAGTTGGAGCGATCGAACTGTCCATCGTAGGTATTCCCGGCGTTGTTTCTTTTTTTCTGCCTGGACTGCAGACTGCAGTACTGCTCGTTTGTTGGGCTGTGAACCGGTGAGAAAAGAAGGCCCAATGGTTTTTGCCCAGGTAAAGCAAGTTATCGATCAATTTAAGCCCTCTGTATAATCTGTCGATCATTGCTGTTACGAGCCAACGAGCCCGGGCAAGTGCAAAGGGTGGCTGGGCGGTGGCTCCGCCACTGGATTCAGGAGATTCACATGATAGAAATACTACATTTTGTCAACATTTATTTCTCCTCAAGAATTGCAAAATATGTTGGATTGGATCCAGAACGTAAGTCCATGCATGGTTGTGTGCCTTAAGCACTTCGGTTGATCCAAAGGAAGGCAACAATTGAGGAGTTGCTCGCTCTCAAGAAGAGTTGGGTATTTGTTCATGAGAGGAAAGAAAACTATGAGGGGGTCAGATGGAAAGAGAGGCTTGTAGGACATGGGTTCATGCATGACTTGTCATCGATTTTGATGAAACTGTTCTCTTGTTGTAACTAGAATAACGTTCCGATATTTGATATCTCTCGCAGTTAATAATGAATTTGTATATCACACTGACCGATGTTTGTGACTCCATAGTAGTATGAGCACTTGAGTCGGATATATCTATGATAATTTTCCAAGGGAATGAAGATGCTGAATTAGAAAGCTAATCGCAACATGTATTACATAAAAGCTTTTAAAGTCATTATATGGCTTAAAGCAGTTGGATAGATGTGGTACAACTGAGTGAGTGAGGTTTTTTAGACGGGTTACTCAAACAATGTTACCAATGTGTTGCTTCGATAGTATTTTCACCAAGTTGTTTATCCGATAAATATGCTTGTGTAATTAGTATGAGATGACTTTGTGTGATTTGCAACATTCAGGGGGAGTAATATTTTGTCTGAGATCTTCAGATCTTTGGTATTGCACTCATTTTCTTATGAGTTTTTCCTGAATGGATTTTCATATAAGGCTTTTAATGAGGCAATAGTAATATAAGCATTAAGATATGGCGTTTTCTCCTTATTTTTCCACTAGGCCTTCGGAAGGAGTTTTCCATGGCATATTGACTTTTGCCGTGGGGTTGTTGGAGAAAAAAATGTTTCAAGATGATGATGATCCTATATAATCAAAGTGAAGATTAGGGGGGGTATTAGGAATTAATTATATTTAGTTTGATAATCTGTAGGCGGTTAGTATGCACTAGTAGAAAACAGGGCTTTGGTTCAGGCCGGGTCAGCCCATTAGTCCCGGTTCAGTCCAGAACCGGGACCAATGTGGGCATTGGTCCCGGTTCGTGAGCCCAGGGGGCCGGCCGGGCCACGTGGGCCATTGGTCCCGGTTCATCTGGACCTTTTGGTCCCGGTTGGTGGGATGAAC
Source organism: Triticum aestivum (assembly GCF_018294505.1). Classification (NCBI taxonomy): domain Eukaryota; kingdom Viridiplantae; phylum Streptophyta; class Magnoliopsida; order Poales; family Poaceae; genus Triticum; species Triticum aestivum. The sequence continues at coordinate 742,796,351 of NC_057797.1, forward strand.
CGGGACCAATGGGCCTCGCTCCTGGCCCATCACCATTGGTCCCGGTTCGTGGCTTGAACCGGGACCAAAGGCTCCCCTTTAGTCCAGGCTCATGTCACCAACCAGGACCAATGAGGTGCCTATATATACCCCTCGCTCGCGAGCAGAGCACCCCAGTGCTCTGTTTTTCTCTGGCCGAGGGGGAGAGGGCTTGGTGGTGCTCTAGCTCACCTCCTATGCACACAAGGTGTTCGATGGAATGCCCGAGCCACACTACTTAAGCTTTCTCCTCTCCAAGCTCGACCTTCAAGCTCCATTTTCCATAATATTTGTCTAGGTTTAGCGGTCCGTCACGCCTCGTCCCCGTCTTCACCGCCGTTGATCACCCGCGCCGAGCTCATCGCCGACACCACCGTGGTGAGCCTCTTGTTCTTATCTTCTTTCTGAAAGGAAAAATATTCTTACTTGTATGTTTACATAGATACTTGTATTATTTTCTTACTTTTATTATTCCATCTTATATAGTGCGATGGTTTTGGTATCCGCCCCCGTCGGCCCTCGTCCTGTCTATGATTCGGATGTGGTATATATATTATCTTTATAACTATTGGTTCATTTATTGTTTATGAAAATTATGCCGACCAACGTGACATAGATTTTATTTATGTAGGATGTATGTGAATCGGAAATGCCAACCGACCCTATTGTCGAGAGGTTAAATTTAGTTGAAGAAGAAAACAATTTGTTGAAGGAAAAAATAAAAAAATTGAGGAGGAGAAGATGATATTGGAGTTGCATGTTGCGGATGTCGTCAATGATCACAAGATCAAGATGGATGCAATGCGCTTGAAGATTAGAAAGATTAGAAAATATGCCATTCATACCAAGGCTTGGTATCATTATGCCGTTGGATCAATTGTTACCTTGGTTGCGATTATGATCGCATTTGTTTTCGCATTGAAATGTTTTACATAGTTTCAATGTATGGTTTAATTAATTAGATGCTCTCGAGAGCTATATGTGTTGGAAATATGCCCTAGAGGCAATAATAAAAGGATTATTATTATATTTCCTTGTTCATGATAATTGTCTTTTATTCATGCTATAATTGTGTTATCCGGAAATCGTAATACATGTGTGAATACATAGACACCAACATGTCCCTAGTAAGCCTCTAGTTGACTAGCTCGTTGATCAATAGATAGTCATGGTTTCCTGACTATGGACATTGGATGTCATTGCTAACGAGATCACATCATTAGGAGAATGATGTGATGGACAAGACCCAATCCTAAACATAGCACAAGATCGTATAGTTCGTTTGCTAGAGTTTTTCTAATGTCAAGTATCTTTTCCTTAGACCATGAGATCGTGTAACTCCTGGATACCGTAGGAGTGCTTTGAGTGTACCAAACGTCACAACATAACTGGGTGACTATAAAGGTATACTACGGGTATCTCCGAAAGTGTCTGTTGGGTTGACACGGATCAAGACTGGGATTTGTCACTCCGTATGACGGAGAGGTATCTCTGGGCCCACTCGGTAATGCATCATCATAATGAGCTCAAAGTGACCAAGTGTCTGGTCACGGGATCATGCATTACGGTACGAGTAAAGTGACTTGCCGGTAACGAGATTGAACGAGGTATTGGGATACCGATGATCGAATCTCGGGCAAGTAACGTACCGATTGACAAAGGGAATTGTATACGGGGTTGCTTGAATCCTCGACATTGTGGTTCATCCAATGAGATCATCGAGGAGCATGTGGGAGCCAACATGGGTATCCAGATCCCGCTGTTGGTTATTGACCGGAGAGCCATCTCGGTCATGTCTACATGTCTCCCGAACCCGTAGGGTCTACACACTTAAGGTTCGGTGACGCTAGGGTTGTAGAGATATGTATATGCAGTAACCTGAAAGTTGTTCGGAGTCCCGGATGAGATCCCGGACGTCACGAGGAGTTTAGGAATGGTCCGGAGGTAAAGAATTATATATAGGAAGTGCTATTTCGGCCATCAGGACAAGTTTCGGAGTCACCGGTATTGTACCGGGACCACCGGAAGGGTCCCGGGGGTCCAACGGGTGGGGCCACCTATCCCGGAGGGCCCCATGGGCTGAAGTGGGAGGGGAACCAGCCCCTAGTGGGCTGGTGCACCCCCCTTGGGCCTTCCCCCTGCGCCTAGGGTTGGGAACCCTAGGGTGGGGGGCGCAGCACTTGCCTTGGGGGGCACTCCACCCCCCTTGGCCGCCGCCCCTTGGGAGATTGGATCTCTAGGGCCGGCGCCCCCCCTAGGGACCCTATATATAGAGGGGGGAGGGAGGGCAGCCACACCCCATGCCCCTGGCGCCTCCCTCTCCCCTCCAAGACCTCCTCCTCCTCCGTAAAGAACGGCGAAGCCCTGCTGCGGTGACTGCTGCATCCACCACCACGCTGTCGTGCTGCTGGATCTTCATCAACCTCTCCTTCCCCCTTGCTGGATCAAGAAGAAGGAGACGTCACGCTGACCGTACGTGTGTTGAACACGGAGGTGCCGTCCGTTCGGTGCTAGGATCTCCGGTGATTTGGATCACGTCGAGTACGACTTCCTCAGCCCCGTTCTTTGAACGCTTCCGCGCGTGATCTACAAAGGTATGTAGATGCAATCCGATCACTCGTTGCTAGATGAACTCATAGATTGATCTTGGTGAAACCGTAGGAAATTTTTTGATTTCTGCAACGTTCCCCAACAGTGGCATCATGAGCTAGGTCTATGCGTAGTTCTCTTTGCACGAGTAGAACACAATTTGTTGTGGGCGTAGATGTTGTCAACTTTCTTGCCGCTACTAGTCTTATTTTGCTTCAGTGGTATTGTGGGATGAAGCGGCCCGGACCGACCTTACACGTACGCTTACGTGAGACTGGTTCCACCGACTGACATGCACTAGTTGCATAAGGTGGCTAGCGGGTGTCTGTCTCTCCCACTTTAGTTGGAGCGGATTCGATGAAAAGGGTCCTTATGAAGGGTAAATAGAAGTTGACAAATCACGTTGTGGCTTTTACGTAGGTAAGAAATCGTTCTTGCTAGAACCCTATTGCAGCCACGTAAAACTTGCAACAACAATTAGAGGACGTCTAACTTATTTTTGCAACAAGTGCTTTGTGATGTGATATGGCCAAAGTTGTGATGAATGATGAATGATATATATGTGATGTATGAGATCATGTTCTTGTAAAAGGAATCACGACTTGCATGTCGATGAGTATGACAACCGGTAGGAGCCATAGGATTTGTCTTTATTTTTTGTATAACCTGCGTGTCATTGAGAAACGCCATGTAAATTACTTTACTTTATTGCTAAATGTGTTAGCCATAGTAGTAGAAGTAATAGTTGGCGAGCAACTTCATGGAGACACGATGATGGAGATCATGGTGTCATGCCGGTGACAAGATGATCATGGAGCCCCAAGATGGAGATCAAAGGAGCTATGTGATATTGGCTATATCATGTCACCATTATTTTTTGATTGCATGTGATGTTTATCATGTTTTTGCATCTTGTTTACTTAGAACGACGGTAGTAAATAAGATGATCCCTCATAATAATTTCAAGAAAGTGTTTTCCCTAACTGTGCACCGTTGCGACAGTTCGTTGTTTCGAAGCACCACGTGATGATCGGGTGTGATAGATTCCAACGTTCACATACAACGGGTGTAAGACAGATTTACACATGCAAACACTTAGGTTGACTTGACGAGCCTAGCATGTACAGACATGGCCTCGGAACACAGAAGACCGAAAGGTCGAGCATGAGTCGTATAGAAGATACAATCAACATGAAGATGTTCACCGATGTTGACTAGTCCGTCTCACGTGATGATCGGACACGGCCTAGTTAACTCGGATCATGTTATACTTAGATGACTGGAGGGATGTCTATCTGAGTGGGAGTTCATTATATAATTTGATTAGATGAACTTAATTATCATGAACTTAGTCTAAAATCTTTACAATATGTCTTGTAGATCAAATGACCCACGTTGTCCTCAACTTCAACGCGTTCCTAGAGAAAACCAAGCTGAAAGACGATGGCAGCAATTATACGGACTGGGTCCGAAACCTGAGGATCATCCTCATAGCTGCCAAGAAAGATTATGTCCTAGAAGCACCGCTAGGTGACGCACCCATCCCACAGAACCAAGACGTTATGAACGCTTGGCAGACACGTGCTGATGACTACTCCCTCGTTTAGTGCGGCATGCTTTACAGCTTAGAACCGGGGATCCAAAAGTGTTTTGAGAGACACGGAGCATATGAGATGTTCGAAGAGCTGAAAATGGTTTTTCAAGCTCATGCCCGGGTCGAGAGATATGAAGTCTCCGACAAGTTCTTCAGCTGTAAGATGAAGGAAAATAGTTCTGTCAGTGAGCACATACTCAGTATGTCTGGATTACATAACCGCTTAACTCAGCTGGGAGTTAATCTCCCGGATGACGCGGTCATTGACAGAATCCTTCAGTCGCTTCCACCGAGCTACAAGAGCTTTGTGATGAACTTCAATATGCAGGGGATGGAAAAGACCATTCCTGAAGTATTTTCAATGCTGAAATCAGCAGAGGTAGAAGTCAAAAAGGAACATCAAGTGTTGATGGTCAATAAAACCACCAAGTTTAAGAAAGGCAAGGGTAAAAAGAACTTCAAGAAGGACGGCAAGGGAGTTGTCGCGCCCGGTAAGCAAGCTGCCGGGAAGAAGCCAAAGAATGGACCCAAGCCCGAGACTGAGTGCTTTTATTGCAAGGGAAGTGGTCACTGAAAGCGGAACTGCCCTAAATACTTAGCGGACAAGAAGGCCGGCAACACAAAAGGTATATGTGATATACATGTAATTGATGTGTACCTTACCAGTATTCGTAGTAGCTCCTGGGTATTTGATACCGGTGCGGTTGCTCACATTTGTAACTCAAAGCAGGAGCTGCGGAATAAACGGAGACTGGCGAAGAACGAGGTGACGATGCGCGTCGGGAATGGTTCCAAGGTCGATGTGATCGCCGTCGGCACGCTACCTCTACATTTACCCACGGGATTAGTTTTAAACCTCAATAATTGTTATTTAGTACCAGCTTTGAGCATGAACATTGTATCAGGATCTCATTTAATTCAAGATGGTACTCATTTAAATCCGAGAATAATGGTTGTTCTATTTATATCAGAGATATGTTTTATGGTCATGCTCCTATGGTGGATGGTTTATTCTTAATGAATCTCGAGCGTAATGCTACACATATTCTAGTGTGAATACCAAAAGATGTAAGGTTGATAATGATAGTCCCACATACTTGTGGCACTGCCGCCTTGGTCACATAGGTGTCAAACGCATGAAGAAGCTCCATGCAGATGGACTTTTAGAGTCTCTTGATTACGAATCATTTGACACGTGCAAACCATGCCTCATGGGTAAGATGACCAAGACTCCGTTCTCAGGAACAATGGAGCGAGCAACCAACCCATTGGAAATCATACATACTGATGTGTGCGGTCTAATGAGTGTTGAGGCTCGTGGTGGCTATCGTTATGTTCTCACCCTCACTGATGACTTGAGTAGATATGGGTATGTCTACTTAATGAAACACAAGTCTAAAACCTTTGAAAAGTTCAAGGAATTTCAGAGTGAGGTTGAGAATCAACGTGACAGAAAAATCAAGTTTTTGCGATCAGATCGTGGAGAAGAATACTTGAGTCACGAATTTGGCACACACTTAAGAAAATGTGGAATAGTTTCACAACTCACGCCGCCTGGAACACCTTAGCGTAATGGTGTGTCCGAACGTCGTAATCGCACTCTATTGGATATGGTGCGATCTATTATGTCTCTTACCGATTTACCACTGTCATTTTGGGGCTATGCTTTAGAGACTGCCGCATTCACTTTAAATAGGGCTCCATCGAAATCCGTTGAGACGACACCGTATGAATTATGGTTTGGGAAGAAGCCTAAGCTGTCATTTCTAAAAGTTTGGGGATGCGATGCTTATGTCAAGAAACTTCAACCTGAAAAGCTCGAACCCAAGTCGGAAAAATGCGTCTTCATAGGATACCCTAAAGAAACTATTGGGTATACCTTCTACCTCAGATCCGAAGGCAAGATCTTTGTTGCCAAGAATGGATCCTTTCTAGATAAAGAGTTTCTCTCGAAAGAAGTAAGTGGGAGGAAAGTAGAGCTTTATGAAGTACTGCCTCTTGAAGCAGAGAGTAGCGCAGCTCAGGAAAATGTTCCTGTGGTGCCTGCACCAATTAGAGAGGAAATTAATGATGATGATCAAGATATTTCTGATCAAGCTCCTACTAAACTTCGAAGGTCCACAAGGACACGTTCCGCACCAGAGTGGTACAGCAACCCTGTCTTGGAAATCATGTTGTTAGACAATGGTGAACCTTCGAACTATGAAGAAGCGATGGCGGGCCCGGATTCCGACAAATGGCTGGAAGCCATGCAATCCGAGATAGGATCCATGTATGAAAACGAAGTATGGACTTTGACTGACTTGCCCGATGATCGGCGAGCCATAGAAAATAAATGGATCTTTAAGAAGAAGACATGCGCGGATGGTAATGTGACCATCTATAAAGCTAGGCTTGTCGCTAAGGGTTATCAACAAGTTCAAGGGGTTGACTACGATGAGACATTCTCTCCCGTGGCAAAGTTGAAGTCCGTCCGAATCATGTTAGAAATTGCCGCATACTATGATTATGAGATATGGCAAATGGACGTCAAAACGGCATTCCTTAACGGTTATCTTAAGGAAGAACTTTATATGATGCAACCGGAAGGTTTTGTCGATCCTAAGAATGCTGACAAGGTGTACGAGCTCCAACGCTCGATTTATGGGCTGGTGCAAGCATCTCGGAGTTGGAACATTCGCTTTGATGAGATGATCAAAGCGTTTGGGTTTATGCAGACTTATGGAGAAGCCTGCATTTACAAGAAAGTGAGTGGGAGCTCTGTAGCATTTCTCATATTATATGTAGATGACATACTTTTGATGGGAAATGATATAGAGCTTTTGGACAGCATTAAGGCCTACTTGAATAAGAGTTTTTCAATGAAGGACCTTGGAGAAGCTGCTTATATATTAGGCATCAAGGTCTATAGAGATAGATCAAGACGCCTCATAGGTCTTTCACAAAGCACATACCTTGATAAGATATTGAAGAAGTTCAATATGGATCAGTCTAAGAAGGGGTTCTTGCGTGTGTTGCAAGGTGTGAAATTGAGCTCAGCTCAATGTCCAACCACGGCAGAAGATATAGAAGAGATGAGTGTCATCCCCTATGCCTCAGCCATAGGTTCTATTATGTATGCCATGTTGTGTACCAGACCTGATGTAAACCTTGCCGTAAGTTTGGTAGGTAGGTACCAAAGTAATCCCGACAAGGAACACTGGACAGTGGTCAAGAATATCCTGAAGTACCTGAAAAGGACTAAGGAAATGTTTCTCGTTTATGACGTGATGAAGAGCTCATCGTAAAGGGTTACGTCGATGCTAGCTTCGACACAGATCTGGATGACTCTAAGTCACAAACCGGATACGTGTATATTTTGAATGGTGGGGCAGTAAGCTGGTGCAGTTGCAAGCAAAGCGTTGTGGCGGGATCTACATGTGAAGCGAAGTACATGGCAGCCTCGGAGGCAGCACACGAAGCAGTTTGGGTGAAGGAGTTCATTACCAACCTAGGAGTCATACTCAATGCGTCGGGCCCGATGACTCTCTTCTGTGACAACACTGGAGCTATTGCCCTTGCCAAGGAGCCTAGGTTTCACAAGAAGACCAGGCATATCAAGCGTCGCTTCAACTCCATTCGTGAAAGTGTTCAAAATGGAGACATAGAGATTTGTAAAGTACATACGGACCTGAATGTAGCAGATCCGTTGACTAAACCTCTCCCTAGAGCAAAACATGATCAACACCAGAATTCCATGGGTGTTCGATTCATCACAATGTAACTAGATTATTGACTCTAGTGCAAGTGGGAGACTGTTGGAAATTTGCCCTAGAGGCAATAATAAAAGGATTATTATTATATTTCCTTATTCATGATAATTGTCTTTTATTCATGCTATAATTGTGTTATCCGGAAATCGTAATACATGTGTGAATACATAGACACCAACATGTCCCTAGTAAGCCTCTAGTTGACTAGCTCGTTGATCAACAAATAGTCATGGTTTCCTGACTATGGACATTGGATGTCATTGATAACGAGATCACATCATTAGGAGAATGATGTGATGGACAAGACCCAATCCTAAACATAGCACAAGATCGTATAGTTCGTTTGCTAGAGTTTTTCCAATGTCAAGTATCTTTTCCTTAGACCATGAGATCGTGTAACTCCCGGATACCGTAGGAGTGCTTTGGGTGTACCAAACGTCACAACGTAACTGGGTGACTATAAAGGTATACTACGGGTATCTCCGAAAGTGTCTGTTGGGTTGACACGGATCAAGACTGGGATTTGTCACTCCGTATGACGGAGAGGTATCTCTAGGCCCACTCGGTAATGCATCATCATAATGAGCTCAAAGTGACCAAGTGTCTGGTCACGGGATCATGCATTACGGGACGAGTAAAGTGACTTGCCAGTAACGAGATTGAACGAGGTATTGGGATACCGACGATCGAATCTTGGGCAAGTAACGTACCGATTGACAAAGGGAATTGTATACGGGGTTGCTTGAATCCTCGACATTGTGGTTCATCCGATGAGATCATCGAGGAGCATATGGGAGCCAACATGGGTATCCAGATCCCGCTGTTGGTTATTGACCGGAGAGCCATCTCGGTCATGTCTACATGTCTCCTGAACCCGTAGGGTCTACACACTTAAGGTTCGGTGATGCGAGGGTTGTAGAGATATATATATGCAGTAACCCGAAAGTTGTTCGGAGTCCCGGATGAGATCCCGGACGTCACGAGGAGTTCCGGAATGGTCCGGAGGTAAAGAATTATATATAGGAAGTGCTATTTCGGCCATCGGGACAAGTTTCGGGGTCACCGGTATTGTACCGGGACCACCGGAAGGGTCCCGGGGGTCCACCGGGTGGGGCCACCTATCCAGGAGGGCCCCATGGGCTGAAGTGGGAGGGGAACCAGCCCCTAGTGGGCTGGTGCGCCCCCCCTTGGGCCTTCCCCCTGCGCCTAGGGTTGGGAACCCTAGGGTGGGGGGGGGGCACCCCACTTGCCTTGGGGGGCACTCCACCCCCCTTGACCGCCGCCCCTTGGGAGATTGGATCTCCAGGGCCGCCCCCCTAGGGACCCTATATATAGAGAACGGCGAAGCCCTGCTGCGGTGACTGCTGCATCCACCACCACGCCGTCGTGCTACTGGATCTTCATCAACCTCTCCTTCCCCCTTGCTGGATCAAGAAGGAGGAGACATCACGCTGACCGTACGTGTGTTGAACGCGGAGGTGCCGTCCATTCGGCGCTAGGATCTCCGGTGATTTGGATCACGTCGAGTACGACTTCCTCATCCCCGTTCTTTGAACGCTTCCGCGTGTGATCTACAAAGGTATGTAGATGCAATCCGATCACTCGTTGCTAGATGAACTCAGAGATGGATCTTGGTGAAACCGTAGGAAATTTTTTGTTTTCTGCAACGTTCCGCAACAATATGTTGTTAGATGAGAACTATGTATGCACTTTGGTTTTAATGTGATGATGAACTTCTATTAATTTGGACACTTAATTATATATAATGCACGCAAATGAACCGGCAATGGATGTACGGTGACAGACACACCCGCGAGTACATTAAGGGCGTGCATGAGTTTCTCGATGCGGCTGAGGCAAACAAGCAGAATGGTTTTATGTGTTGTCCATGCACTGAATGTGGGAATACGAGGTCTTACTCTAACCGGAAAATCCTTCACTCCCACCTGCTTTACAAGGGTTTCATGCCACACTATAATGTTTGGACGAGGCATGGAGAAATAGGGGTTATGATGGAAGACGGCGAAGAAGAAGAGTACGACGACAACTATGTGCCCCCTGAATATGGTGATGCTGCAACGAGGGAAGCTGGTGAAGATCAAGAGGAACCAGATGATGTGCCCAATGATGCTGCAACGGGTGAAGCTGTTGAAGATCAAGAGGAACCAGACGATGTGCCCGATGATGATGATCTCCGCCGGGTCATTGTCGATGCAAGGACGCAATGTGAAAGTCAAAAGGAGAAGCTGAAGTTCGATCGCATGTTAGAGGATCACAAAAAAAGGGTTATACCCCAATTGCGAAGATGGCAACACAAAGCTCGGTACCGTACTGGAGTTGCTGCAGTGGAAGGCAGAGAATGCTGTGGCTGACAAAGGATTTGAGAAGCTACTGAAAATATTGAAGAAGAAGCTTCCAAAGGATAACGAATTGCCCGACGGTACATACACAGCAAAGAAGGTCGTATGCCCTCTAGGATTGGAGGTGGAGAAGATACAAGCATTCCCTAATGACTGCATCCTCTACCCGGTGCATACAAGGATCTGAACGCATGCCCGGTATGCGGTGCATTGCGGTATAAGATCAGACGAGATGACCCTGGTGATGTTGAAGGCGAGCCCCTCAGGAAGAGGGTTCCTGCGAAGGTGATGTGGTATGCTCCTATAATACCACGGTTGAAACGTCTGTTCAGAAATGAAGAGCATGCCAAGTTGATGCGATGGCACAGTGAGAACCGAAAGAAAGATGGGAAGTTGAGAGCACCCACTGACGGGTCGCACTGGAGAAAAATCGAGAGAAAGTACTGGGATGAGTTTGCAAAGGACCCAAGGAATGTATGGTTTGCTTTAAGCGCGGATGGCATTAATCCTTTCGGGGAGCAGAGCAGCAATCACAACACCTGGCCCATGACTCTATGTATGTATAACCTTCCTCCTTGGATGTGCATGAAGCGGAAGTTCATTATGATGCCAGTTCTCATACAAGGCCCTAAGCAACCCGACAACGAAATTGATGTGTACCTAAGGCCATTAGTTGAAGAACTTCTACAACTATGGAATGGAAACGGTGTACATACGTGGGATGAGCACAGACAGGAGGAATTTAACCTTGAGGCGTTGCTGTTTGTGACCATCAATGATTGGCCCGCTCTCAGTAACCTTTCAGGATAGACAAACAAAGAATACCACGCATGCACGCACTGTTTAGATGACACTGAAAGTATATACCTGGACAAATGCAGGAAGAATGTGTACCTAGGCCATCGTCGATTTCTTCCGACCAACCATCAATGTCGAAAGAAAGGCAAGCATTTCAAAGGCGAGGCAGATCACCGGAAGAAGCCCGTCATGCGCACCGGTGATCACATGCTTGCTATGGTCAATGATTTACACTACGTAATCTTTGGAAAGGGTCCCGGTGACTAGCTGTTCCGAATGACGCTGAGGGACACACACCCATGTGGAAGAAGAATCTATATTTTGGTACCTACCCTACTGGAAAGACCTAGAGGTCCGCTCCTCAATCGACGTGATGCACGTGACGAAGAACCTTTGCGTGAACCTGCTAGGCTTCTTGGGCGTGTATGGGAAGACAAAAGATACACCTGAGGCACGGGAGGACCTGCAACGTTTGCATGAAAAAGACGGCATGCCTCCGAAGCAGTATAAAGGTCCTGCCAGCGACGCTCTTACGAAAGAAGAGAAAGAAATCTTCTTTGAATGCCTGCTCAGTATGAAGGTCACGACTGGCTTCTCGTCGAATATAGAGGGAATAATAAATATGCCAGAGAAAAAGTTTCAAAACCTAAAGTCTCATGACTGCCACGTGATTATGACGCAACTGCTTCCGGTTGCATTGAGGGGGCTTCTACCGGAAAACGTCCGATTAGCCATTGTGAAGCTATGTGCATTCCTGAATGCAATCTCTCAGAAGGTGATCGATCTGGAAATCTTACCAAGGCTAAGGAGTGATGTGGCGCAATGTCTTGTCAGTTTCGAGCTGGTGTTCCCACCATCCTTCTTCAATATCATGACGCACGTCCTAGTTCATCTAGTCGACAAGATTGTCATCCTCGGGCCCGTATTTCTACACAATATGTTCCCCTTTAAGAGGTTCATGGGAGTCCTAAAGAAATATGTCCGTAACCGCGCTAGGCCAGAAGGAAGCATCTCCATGGGCCATCAAACAGAGGATGTTATCGGGTTTTGTGTTGACTTCATTCCTGGCCTTAAGAAGATAGGTCTCCCTAAATCGCGGTATGAGGGGAGACTGACTGGAAAAGGCACTCTTGGAAGAGACTCAATAATATGCAAGGACGGATATTCTTGGTCTCAAGCAAACTACACAGTTCTACAGAACTCTACCTTGGTGACCCCGTATGTCGATGAACACAAGAACAGTCTGCGCTCCAAACACCCAGAGTAGTGCGACGACTGGATTACATGTGAACACATCAGGACTTTTAGCAGTTGGTTGGGAACACGTCTCAGAGGTGACAACAGTGTTTGTGATGAGTTGTACTTGTTGTCCAGGGGACCATCTTTGACTGTATTGACTTACAAAGGATATGAGATAAATGGGAATACATTTTACACGATCGCCCAAGATCAAAAGAGCACCAACCAAAACAGCGGTGTCCGCTTTGATGCAGCAACCGAGAGCGGAAAGGACACATATTATGGTTACATAGTGGACATATGGGAACTTGACTACGGACCTGATTTTAAGGTCCCTTTATTTATGTGCAAATGGGTCAATCCGTTAGGCGTCGGGGTACAGGTAGACCCATAGTACGGAATGACAACAGTGAATCTGAAAAATCTTGGGTACACTGACGAACCGTTCGTCCTAGCCAATGATGTGGCACAGGTTATCTTTGTGAAGGACATGTCTACCAAACCGAGAAAAAGAAAAGATAAGGAAGCGAATACATCATACGATGAGCCAAAGCGCCACATAGTTCTTTCAGGAAAAAGGGACATCCTGAGAGTGGACAGCAAGATAGACATGTCTGAAGATTATGAAAAGTTTCATGAAATTCCTCCCTTCAATGTCAAGGCTGACCCAAGCATCCTGATAAACAATGAAGATTATCGATGGTTACGGCGCAATAAGCAAATGACACAAGCGAAGAAAAAGTGAAGACTTTCTCGCGCAACTATTATGATGATACCATGCCAACTTTGTAACACACGAACATGCTACCATTGTCCGTTTTGTACATGCACATGCTATGTGGGTGAAATTATGATACCATCCCAAATTTCAACTTTTTCAGAGTTCATTTGAAATGCTTTCATGTCTTATGGTTCGGCCCTCGTAATACCATGACCATTAGTCCCTGGCCCATGCCAACTTTCAACTTTCAACTTTCTAAAACTAATGGCACTAACAGAAAGTTTATAATTTTGCTCCTCGCCCCTGGCCCATGACCATTAGTCCCGGTTTGTGCCACAAACCGGGAATAAAGGGTTGGTCCTCGTTGCGGGCAGAGTTTAGTCCCACCTCGCCAACCGAAGGGGGCTCACACCGGTTTATAAGCCCTTCCCTCTCTGCCTTGTTGAGCTCCTCTCGAAGTGAAAATAGATGCCCTAATAGAGAAAAGTTTAACCTAAATTCATAATGAATTTCTCTGAAATTCATAGAAATTTACTAGGAATTTAGGTTGAATTTTCTCTATAAGCGCATCTATTCTCATCTTTTAGTAAGTTAATCACAAACTTGTGATTCAAACAATTTTCAAAGAATTCAAATTTTAACTATTCAAATTTGAAAACTAATGGCACTAACAGAAAGTTTATAATTTTTCTAAAACTAATGGCACTAACAGAAAGTTTATAATTTTGCTAACCTAAAAGCAAACAGAATTAAAATTAAAGCAAAAAACAAAAGAAAATAAATAATGCAAAAAACAAATCAAAAAAACAGGAAAAAAACTATTTTTATAGTAAAGTTAATCACAAAATAGAATAAATAAAGCAACAAAGAAAACAAAAAAAACTTAAAAAGTGTTTTCAAATTTGAGAACTAATGGCACTAACAGAAAGTTTATAATTTTTCTAAAACTAAAAGCAAAAAGAATAAAAAAATAAAGCAAAAAACAAAAGAAGATAAATAATGCAGAAAACAAAACAAAAAAACTGGAAAAAATAGCAACAATTAGTATTTTGTTGTAATTTGAAACAAAATAAAATAAATAAAGCAACAGAAAGTTTATAATTTTGCTGACCTAAAAGCAAAAAGAATTAAAAAATAATGCAAAAAACAAAAGAAAATAAATAATACAGAAAACAAAACAAAAAAACTGGGAAAAAGTAAAAATAGCAACAATAAGTATTTTGTTGTAAGTAGAAATAAAATAAAATAAATAAAGCAACAAAGAAAACAAAAAAACAAAAAAAGTGCCACCTACTGGGCACCCACGGCCTGAATACGACTAGAAACCCTACCATGGGCCAGGATTCAGGCCCGCGGGAGGCCCAATAGGCCCACAGGCACACATTGCATGGTTAGGCCCGAAAGCCTGCTTTAGAGAGGAGCTCGAGAGGGAAGGCGCACCGCACCTTATAAACAAGTGCGGCTCCCTCTCAACTAGCGAGGTGGGACTAAACATTTAGGCGCGGGGCAGCACAAGGCCTTTGGTCACGGTTGGTGCCACGAACCGTGACCAATGCGCCCTTTAGTCCCGGTTGGTGCCACCAACCGGGACCAAAGGCCGCTACTTCCCGCCCTTTGGGCTGCTGAAAAGAGGGCTTTGGTCTCGGTTGCTGGCACCAACCGGGACTAAAGGGGGGCATTAGTCACGGTTGGTGCCACCAACCGGGACTAAATCTTGGACTATATAACAAACACTTGTGAAAATTTTCAGTTTGCATCGCCAGTTCCTCCCTCCCCCGCCGACAATGCCGTCAGGCTGCTCCACCTTGCCGTCTACGCCGCCGCCGCCAACGTCGTCGCCTCCACGAGCCCGCGCCGTCCTCATCGCCGGCATCCCCGAGCCCACCGTCCTCGTCGTCCCCGTCGCTGCGTGCCTCCCCGAGCCCACCCCTCCTCGTCCCTGTCGCCGGCCGTGCGCCGTCCCCGTCACCGCGTGCTGCCCCGAGCCCGCCGTCCTCGTCGCCGGACTCCTGCCATCGCCGCCCCCCTTGAAGTGAGCCCCCCCCCCTTTCCCATGGTCCCGATCGAGTGCGGCCCTTGCTCTCTGCCCCTGCTCCATGGTCGCCGCCGGCCCTGACGCATTGAAGAGCAGAAGGAGAGGAGAAGGAGAGGAGAGGAGAAGGAGTGGAGCAGCAGCAAACTTTTCTGAAATTTCTGATTTTTTTTACAGATATGAACAATGCATATAGAGGGTGTTTCATCAAATGCTAGATGGCTTTGGGCATTTTTAGGATTTATGATATTTTTTGTGGTGAGGTACAAAGGTGATGGCAAAATTTCAGAATTTTTTGATTGGTTTTGAATAGGTTTTCAGCAAGGAATTTGAATCTGGTTCAAATTTCATTTGAATGAAATTTAAAAAATTTAAACTATGGATCAGAAGGTTTTTGGTGAAATGGAGTGTGGGTACTGTCATGAAGTTGGAGTAATTTTTGTGGTTGTAAAAGATTTAGGAAAATTTAGAATGTGCTAAATATGTCAAAAATGTTTTTTTATTCATACAAAGTTTTTTGTTCATAGAAAGTTTTTTGTTCATAGGCAGAAAGTTTTTATATATGACTATGGATATATGAGCAATGATGATCCATGGATGTATGCATTGATATATATAAGAAACGATGTTTCATAGAATATTTACCAAGTATATATGTATTTTTGTTCATAACATTTTTTCCATTTATATATGTATGTGGCTATAGATGGATATATATGAGAGGTTTCCTAGTGTCAAAGTATTGAATAAATCCATGGCTTCATCATTAGCCGGAAGTAACCAGGGCATGACGAAGTCCTCCAAAGTTATTTTGGAATGGTGTCCCGGATAGGATAATTTGCCTTTTTGTATGAATTTCAGCAAAGGCCTTCCAAATAACGATATTTGGAAGGTTCTTGCTAAACTTTGTACCAAAAAGCGAATTATCCTATCTAGGACTCCGTTCCAAAATAACTTTGGAGTGCTTCGTACCATCATGCACCTGTTACTTTCCCCTAATGATGAAGACATGATTTTGTTGAATCCTTTGACACTAGGCAACCTCCCGACCCCTCGGCGATCCTCTCGAACATGAGAGGAAAAAGAGGATCGCCGAGGGGTCGAGGGTTCCAGGGTCGTCGAGGGTTCGAGGGGTCGAGGATCGCCGAGGGGTCGAGAGAGGTTTCCTAGTGTCAAAGTATTGAAGAAATCCATGGCTTCATCATTAGCCGGAAATAACCAGGGCATGATGAAGTCCTCCAAAGTTATTTTGGAATGGTGTCCCGGATAGGATAATTTGCCTTTTTGTATGAATTTTAGCAAAGGCCTTCCAAATAACGATATTTGGAAGGTTCTTGCTGAACTTTGTACCAAAAAGCGAATTATCCTATCTAGGACTCCGTTCCATAATAACTTTGGAGAGCTTCGTACCGTCATGCACCTGTTACTTTCGCCTAATGATGAAGACATGGTTTTGTTGAATCCTTTGACACTAGGCAACCTCCCGACCCCTCGGCGATCCTCTCGAACATGAGAGGAAGAAGAGGATAAAAAAGAAGAGGAGAAGAAAGAATAGAGGAGTTCTTCTCCTCTATTCTTTCTTCTCCTCTTTTTTTCTTCTTCTTCCTCTTTTTTTATCGGGAACGAGGGTCGTCGAGGGACATAGATGTAGTGTCTGTTGGGGAACGTAGCAGAAATTCAAATATTTCCTACGTGTCACCAAGATCTATCTATGGAGAAACCAGCTACGAGTAGAAGGAGAGTGCATCTACATACCCTTGTAGATCGTCAAGCGGAAGCGTTCAAGTGAACGGGGTTGATGGAGTCGTACTCGTCGTGATTCAAATCACCGATGATCAAGTGCCGAACGCACGGCACCTCCGCGTTCAACACACATACAGCCCGGTGACGTCTCCCAAGTCTTGATCCAGCAAGGAAAGAGGGAGAGGTTGAGGAAGACTCCATCCAGCAGCAGCACAACGGCGTGGTGGTGGTGGAGGAGCGTGGCAATCCTGCAGGGCTTCGCCAAGCACCGCGGGAGAGGAGGAGTACTTGTGAGAGGGGGAGGGCTGCACCAGAACTTCGTCTAAAGCTCCCATGCGCCTCCCCACTATATATAGGGGTGGAGGGGCTGGTTTCTTGCCCTCCAAGTCCATTGGGGCGTTGGCCAAGGTGGGAGGAAAGAAATCCCATCATTTCCTTCCCCACCGATTGTTATCCCCCCTTTTTAGGGATCTTGATCTTATCCCTTCGGGATATGATCTTATTCCTTCTAAGGGGGGATCTTGGTGCGCCTTGACCAGGGGTGTGGGACCTTGCCCCCACTACCCACGTCCATGTGGGTCCCCCCATGCAGGTGGGCCCCACTCCGGAACCTTCTAGAACCTTCCCGGTACAATACCGAAAAATCCCGAACATTTTCCGGTGGCCAAAATAGGACTTCCCATATATAAATCTTTACCTCCGGACCATTCCGGAACTCCTCGTGACGTCCCGGATCTCATCCGGGACTCCGAACAACATTCGGTAACCACATACAAACTTCCTTTATAACCCTAGCGTCATCGAACCTTAAGTGTGTAGACCCTACGGGTTCGGGAGACATGTAGACATGACCGAGACGTTCTCCGGTCAATAACCAACAGCGGGATCTGGATACCCATGTTGGCTCCCACATGTTCCACGATGATCTCATCGGATGAACCACGATGTCAAGGACTCAGTCGATCCCGTATACAATTCCCTTTGTCTAGCGGTATGTTACTTGCCCGAGATTCGATCGTCGGTATCCAATACCTTGTTCAATCTCGTTACCGGCAAGTCACTTTACTCGTTCCGTAACACATCATCCCGTGATCAACTCCTTGGTCACATTGCGCATATGATGATGTCCTACCGAGTGGGCCCAGAGATACCTCTCCGTTTACACGGAGTGACAAATCCCAGTCTCGATCCGCATAAAACAATAGATACTTTCAGAGATACCTGCAGTGCACCTTTATAGTCACCCAATTACGTTGTGACGTTTGATACACCCAAAGCACTCCTATGGTATCCAGGAGTTACACGCTCTCATGGTCAAAGGAAGAGATACTTGACATTGGCAAAGCTCTAGCAAACGAACTACACGATCTTTGTGCTAGGCTTAGGATTGGGTCTTGTCCATCACATCATTCTCCTAATGATGTGATCCCGTTATCAACGACATCCAATGTCCATAGCCAGGAAACCATGACTATCTGTTGATCGCAACGAGCTAGTCAACTAGAGGCTCACTAGGGACATATTGTGGTCTATGTATTCACACGTGTATTACGATTTCCGGATAATACAGTTATAGCATGAATAAAAGACAATTATCATGAACAAGGAAATATAATAATACTTTTATTATTGCCTCTAGGGCATATTTCCAACAGTCTCCCACTTGCACTAGAGTCAATAATCTAGTTCACATCGATATGTGATTAACACTCAAGGTCACATCCCCATGTGACTTACACCCAAAGAGTTTACTAGAGTCAATAATCTAGTTCACATTTACCATGTGATTAACACTCGATGAGTTCTGGGTCTGATCATGTTATGCTTGTGAGAGAGGTTATAGTCAACGGGTCTGAACCTTTCAGATCCGTGTGTGCTTTACAAATCTCTATGTCATCTCCTAGATGCAGCTACCACGCTCTATTTGGAGCTATTCCAAACAACTGTTCTACTTGGAGCTATTCTAAATTATTGCTCCATTATATGTATCCGGTCTCTCTACTCAGAGCTATCCGGATAGGTGTC
This sequence comes from Triticum aestivum, assembly GCF_018294505.1. Classification (NCBI taxonomy): domain Eukaryota; kingdom Viridiplantae; phylum Streptophyta; class Magnoliopsida; order Poales; family Poaceae; genus Triticum; species Triticum aestivum. The sequence continues at coordinate 742,815,222 of NC_057797.1, forward strand.
AAGCTTGCATCGTCGTAACCTTTACGACGAACTCTTTTACCACCTCCATAATCGAGAAAATTCCTTAGTCCACTAGTTACTAAGGATAACTTTGACCGCTATCCTGTGATCCATTCATGGATCACTCTTGTACCCCTTGACTGACTCATGGCAAGGCACACTTCAGGTGCGGTACTCAGCATGGCATACTGTAGAGCCTATGTCTTAAGCATAGGGGATGACCTTCGTCCTTTCTCTCTATTCTGCCGAGGTCGAGCTTTAAGTCTTAACTTCGTACCTTACAACTCAGGCAAGAACTCCTTCTTTGACTGGTCCATCTTGAACACCTTCAAGATCATGTCAAGGTATGTGCTCATTTGAAAGTATTATTAAGCATTTTGATCTATCCTTATAGATCTTGATGCTCAATGTTCAAGTAGCTTAATCCAGGCTTTCCATTGAAAAACACTTTCAAAATAACCCTATATGCTTTCCAGAAATTCTACGTCATTTCTGATCAACAATATGTCAACAACATATACTCATCAGAAATTCTATAGTGCTCCCACTCACTTCTTTGGAAATACAAGTTTCTCATAAACTTTGTACAAACCCAAAATCTTTGATCATCATCAAAGCATACATTCCAACTCCGAGATGCTCACTCCAATCCTTAGAAGGATTGCTGGAGCTTTGCATACTTATTAGCATCTTTCGGGATTGACAAAACCTTCCGGTTGTATCACATACAACCTTTCCTCAAGAAAATCGTCGAGGAAACAATGTTTTGACATCCTATCTGCAAGATTTCATAAATAATGCAGTAATCGCTAATATAATTCCAACAGACTCTTAGCATCGCTACGAGTGAGAAAATCTCATCGTAGTCAACTCCTTGAACTTGTCGGAAAACATCTTAACGACAAGTCGAGCTTTCTTAATGGTAATTCTTACCATCATTGTCTGTCTTCCTTTTAAAGTCCATCCGTACTCATTTGCCTTACGACCATCGAGCCGTTCTGCCAAAGTCTTCACTTTGTTTTCATACATGGATCCTCTCTCGGATTTTATGGCCTCAAGCCATTTATCGGAATCCGGGCCCACCATCGCTTCTCCATAGCTCGTAGGTTCATTGTTGTCTAGCAACATGACCTTCAAGACAGGATTACGTACCACTCTGAAGTAGTACGCATCCTTGTCATCCTACGAGGTTTGGGAGTGACTTGATCCGAAGTTTCATGATCAATATCATAAGCTTCCACTTCAATTGGTGTAGGTGCCACAGGAACAACTCCCTGTGCCCTGTCACACACTAGTTGAAGAGACGGTTCAATAACCTCATCAAGTCTCCACCATCCTCCCACTCAATTCTTTCGAGAGAAACTTTTCCTCGAGAAAGGACCCGATTCTAGAAACAATCCATATTGCTTTTGGATCTGAATTAGGAGGTATACCCAACTGTTTTGGGTTTCCTATGAAGATGCATTTTATCCGCTTTGGGTTCGAGCTTATCAACCTGAAACTTTTTCATATAAGCGTCGTAGCCCCAAACTTTTAAGAAACGACAACTTAGGTTTCTCTAAACCATAATTCATACGGTGTCATCTCATCGGAATTACGTGGTGCCCTATTTAAAGTGAATGTGGTTGTCTCTAATGCCTAACCCATAAACTATCGTGGTAATTCGATAAGAGACATCATGGTATGCATCATATCCAATAGGGTGCAGTTATGATGTTCGGACACACCATCACACTATGGTGTTCCAGGCTGTATTAGTTGTGAAACAATTTCCACAATGTCTTAATTCTGTGCCAAACTCGTAATTCAGATATTCATCTCTATGATCATATCATAGATATTTTATCCACCTGTTACGACGATCTTTCAACTTCACTCTGAAATTACTTGAACCATTCAATAATTCAGACTTGTGTTTCATCAAGTAAATATACTCAACATTTACTCGAATCATCTGTGAAGTAAGAACATAATGATATTCACTGCATGCCTCAGCACTCATTCGACTGCACACATCAAAATGTGTTACTTCCAACAAGTTGCTATCTTGTTCCATCTTACTGAAAATGAGGCTTTTCAGTCATCTTGCCCATGTGGTATGATTTGCATATCTCAAGTGATTCAAAATCAAGTGAGTCCGAACGATCCATTTGCATGGAGTTTCTTCATGCATATACACCAATAGACATGGTTCGCATGTCTCAAACTTTTCAAAAATGAGTGAGTCCAAAGATCCATCAACATGGAGCTTCTTCATGCGTTTTATACCATTATGACTTACATGGCAGTGCCACAAGTAAGTGGTACTATCATTACTATCTTATATCTTTTGGCATGAAAATGTGTATCACTACGACCGAGATTCAATAAACCATTCCTTTAGGTGCAAGACCATTGAAGGTATTATTCAAAAATAGAGTAACCATTATTCTCCTTAAATGAATAACCGTATTGCGATAGACATAATTCAATCATGTCTATGCTCAACGCAAACACCAATCTCGGTGGTAGAGGGAGCGTGCGATGCTTGATCATATCAACCTTGGAAACACTTCCAACATATATCGTTAGCTCACCTTTAGCTAGTCTCCGTTTATGCCGTAGCTTTTATTTCGAGTTACTAACACTTAGCAACCGAACCGGTATCTTATACCCTGGTGCTACTAGGAGTACTAGTAAAGTACACATTAACATAATGTATATCCAATATACTTCTATCGACCTTGCCAGCCTTCTCATCTACCAAGTATGTAGGGTAATTCTGCTCTAGTGACTGTTCCCCTTATTACAGAAGCACTTAGTCTCGGGTTTGGGTTCAACCTTGGGTTTCTTCACTGGAGCAGCAGCTGATTTGTCGTTTCATGAAGTATCCCTTCTTGCCCTTGCCCTTCTTGAAACTAGTGGTTTCACCAACCATCAACAATTGATGCTCCTTCTTGATTTCTACTTTCGCGGTGTCAAACATCGTGAATACCTCAAGGATCATCTTATTTATCCCTGATATGTTATAGTTCATCACGAAGCTCTAGCAGCTCGGTGGCAATGACTTTGGAGAAACATCACTATCTCATTTGGAAGATCAACTCCCACTCAATTCAAGTGATTGTTGCACTCAGACAATCTGAGCACAAGCTCAACGATTGAGATTTTCTCCCTTAGTTTGCAGGCTAAGAGAATCGTCGGAGGTCTTATACCTCTTGACATGAGCACGAGCCTGAAATCCCAATTTCAGCCCTCGAAACATCTCATATGTTCCGCGATGTTTCGAAAATGTCTTTGGTGCCTCTACTTAAACCATTTAACTGAACTATCACGTAGTTATCAAAACGTGTATGTTCGATGTTCGAAACATCCACAAACGACGTTTGGGGTTCAGCACACTGAGCAGTGCATTAAGGACATAAGCTTTCTACTGTTCGCATAATCGCTACTATCAACTTTCAACTATATTTTCTCTAGGAACATATCTAAAACAGTAGAACTAAAGCGCGAGCTACGACATAATTTGCAAAAGGTCTCTTGACTATGTTCAGGATAATTAAGTTCATCTTATGAACTCCCACTCAGATAGACATCCCTCTGGTCATCTAAGTGATTACATGATCCGAGTCAACTAGGCCGTGTCCGATCATCACGTGAGACGGACTAGTCATCATCGGTGAACATCTTCATGTTGATCATATCTACTATACGACTCATGCTCGACCTTTCGGTCTCCGTGTTCCGAGGCCATGTCTGTACATGCTAGGCTCGTCAAGTTAACCCTAAGTGTTTTTGCTGTGTAAAACTGTCTTACACCCGTTGTATGTGAACGTAAGAATCCATCACACCCGATCATCACGTGGTTCTTAGAAGCGACGAACTGTAGCAACGGTGCACAGTTAGGGGAGAACACTTCTTGAAATTGTTGTAAGGGATCATCTTATTTACTACCGTCGTTCTAAGCAAACAAGATGCATAAACATGATAAACATCACATGCAATCAAATAGTGTAGTGACATGATATGGCCAATATCATATAGCTCCTTTGATCTTCATCTTCGGGGCTCCATGATCATCTTGTCACCGGCATGACACCATGATCTCCATCATCATGATCTCCATCATCGTGTCTTCATGAAGTTGTCACGCCAACGACTACTTCTACTTCTATGACTAACGCGTTTAGCAATAAAGTAAAGTAGTTTACATGGCGTTCTTCAATGACACGTAGGTCATACAATAAATAAAGACAACTCCTATGGCTCCTGCCGGTTGTAATACTCATCGACATGCAAGTCGTGAATTCTATTACAAGAACATGATCAATCTCATACATCACATATATCATTCATCACATCCTTTTGGCCATATCACATCACATAGCATACCCTGCAAAAACAAGTTAGACGTCCTCTAATTGTTGTTTGCATGTTTTACGTGGCTGCTATGGGTTTCTAGCAAGAACGTTTCTTACCTACGCAAAACCACAACGTGATATGCCAATTGCTATTTACCCTTCATAAGGACCCTTTTCATCGAATCCGTTCCGACTAAAGTGGGAGAGACTGGCACCCGCTAGCCACCTTATGCACCAAGTGCATGTCAATCGGTGGAACCTATCTCACGTAAGAGTACGTGTAAGGTTGGTCCGGGCCGCTTCATCCCAAAATACCGTCGAAACAAGATTGGACTAGTAACGGTAAGCATATTGAACAACATCAACGCCCACAACTACTTTGTGTTCTACTCGTGCAAAGAATCTACGCAAAAGACCTAGCTCATGATGCCACTTTTGGGGAACGTAGCAGAAATTCAAAATTTTCCTACGTGTCACCAAGATCTATCTATGGAGAAACCAGCTACGAGTAGAAGGAGAGTGCATCTACATACCCTTGTAGATCATCAAGCGGAAGCGTTCAAGTGAACGGGGTTGATGGAGTCGTACTCGTCGTGATTCAAATCACCGATGATCAAGTGCCGAACGCACGGCACCTCCGCGTTCAACACACATACAGCCCGGTGACGTCTCCCAAGCCTTGATCCAGCAAGGAAAGAGGGAGAGGTTGAGGAAGACTCCATCCAGCAGCAGCACAACGGCGTGGTGGTGGTGGAGGAGCGTGGCAATCCTGCAGGGCTTCGCCAAGCACCGCGGGAGAGGAGGAGTACTTGTGAGAGGGGGAGGGCTGCACCAGAACTTCGTCTAAAGCTCCCATGTGCCTCCCCACTATATATAGGGGTGGAGGGGCTGGTTTCTTGCCCTCCAAGTCCATTGGGGCGTTGGCCAAGGTGGGAGGAAAGAAATCCCATCATTTCCTTCCCCATCGATTATTATCCCCCCTTTTTAGGGATCTTGATCTTATCCCTTCGGGATATGATCTTATTCCTTCTAAGGGGGGATCTTGGTGCGCCTTGACCAGGGGTGTGGGGCCTTGCCCCCACTACCCACGTCCATGTGGGTCCCCCCATGCAGGTGGGCCCCACTCCGGAACCTTCTAGAACCTTCCCGGTACAATACCGAAAAATCCCGAACATTTTCCGGTGGCCAAAATAGGACTTCCCATATATAAATCTTTACCTCCGGACCATTCCGGAACTCCTTGTGACGTCCGGGATCTCATCCGGGACTCCGAACAACATTCGGTAACCACATACAAAATTCCTTTATAACCCTAGCGTCATCGAACCTTAAGTGTGTAGACCCTACGGGTTCGGGAGACATGTAGACATGACCGAGACGTTCTCCGGTCAATAACCAACAGCGGGATCTGGATACCCATGTTGGCTACCACATGTTCCACGATGATCTCATTGGATGAACCACGATGTCAAGGACTCAGTCGATCCCGTATACAATTCCCTTTGTCTAGCGGTATGTTACTTGCCTGAGATTCGATCGTCGGTATCCAATACCTTGTTCAATCTCGTTACCGGCAAGTCACTTTACTCGTTCCGTAACACATCATCCCGTGATCAACTCCTTGGTCACATTGCGCATATGATGATGTCCTACCGAGTGGGCCCAGAGATACCTCTCCGTTTACACGGAGTGACAAATCCCAGTCTCGATCCGCATAAAACAATAGATACTTTCGGAGATACCTGTAGTGCACCTTTATAGTCACCCAGTTACGTTGTGACGTTTGATACACCCAAAGCACTCCTACGGTATCCAGGAGTTACACGCTCTCATGGTCAAAGGAAGAGATACTTGACATTGGCAAAGCTCTAGCAAACGAACTACACGATCTTTGTGCTAGGCTTAGGATTGGGTCTTGTCCATCACATCATTCTCCTAATGATATGATCCCGTTATCAACGACATCCAATGTCCATAGCCAGGAAACCATGACTATCTGTTGATCACAACGAGCTAGTCAACTAGAGGCTCACTAGGGACATATTGTGGTCTATGTATTCACACGTGTATTACGATTTCCGGATAATACAGTTATAGCATGAATAAAAGACAATTATCATGAACAAGGAAATATAATAATACTTTTATTATTGCCTCTAGGGCATATTTCCAACAGTGTCGTCGTTGTCGATATACCCCCTCCCGATAGCTTCAACACGTGGGGGGGGGTCGATGTTACCCCCTCCTTGAGGCATTCTCGAGGCCACCCCAAACCCTTGAAGCGTTGTCGAGGCCACCCCAAACCCTAGAGAAGCAGCGTCGAGGCCACTAATTAATATATATGATTCCTTACTATGATTAGGTAGCTAGTTCTATGTTTGCCACTAATATATCCATCTGTCATGTTTGAATAATAATTGCCATGTTGTAAATATTTGTAGAAACTATGGACACCGCCCGAGACGAAGCAAAAGAAGCGTTGTTGAGGGACATAATCGCAGAAGAAAGTGATGACGTCTCGTTGTTTCTCAACGACACCGATGGTCTGGAAGGAGAGGGTGAAGAAGCTGGCTACAGTGACCTAATGCCGGTGCAAGAAGAAGAACATGAGGACGGCTCCGGTGACCCAATGCCGGTGCAAGAAGGAGACCGTGATGACGGCTCCGGTGACCGAACCGAGTCGGGCCAGGTATATATATTAGTTAAGCCTGTGCTGACTAGGTAATTGATGCATTCATTTTTTTGGTATGTACACATATTAATTAAGTCTTTGTTCTTTTTTCTAGCCCTCCGGATCGAGCACAACTTCGGTAAAGAGACGAGGCCCGAAGAAAAAGTTGAGCTCGGATGAAAGGTTTGAGATCATAGCAATCGCGCCCGACGGCCAACCGATTGAACCCATCCGAACAAAGAACACATTTGTTGCTCAGTGCGGGGTTCTGGTTAGGGACAAGATCCCGATCAGCATCCAGCAATGGTTTAAGCCGGCTACAGAAGACCCTGAGGTGTCTTATGTCAATGATATGTAGAAAAATGATCTTTGGACTGAGCTGAAGTCAAATTTCACCCTACCGCCAGAGGATAATCCAGAGAACCCAGTTAAAGAGCAATGAATCAAGTCTTTTGCTCTTAAGAGGATGGCAGAACTATTCAGGAGGTGGAAGAAAGAGCTGAATAAGTTTGTCGAAAATAATGAGACATCAGAATTCAAGGGCAGATATGAGAAGATCAGAGATCACTGGCCCGCATTTGTGGCCCACAAGACATCGGAAAAGAGTAAGAAGATGCCGGCGACAAACAAGCAAAATGCTGCGAATAAGAAGCATCACCATCGCACGGGGTCAGGTGGCTACCTCGTAGCCCGGCCTAAGTGGGCCAAGACTGAGAATGATCTGATTGATAAAGGGATCGAACCAGAGACAATTAATTGGCCAGACCGTTGCCGGACTTGGTTCTTTGGGGCTGGCGGAACCTTGGACCCTGTAACAGGGAAGTGCATTTGGACGAACGATCAACTAGACATACCAGTCAGGAAGCTTCAGGAGTATATCGAAGCAGCGCAGCAAGGGGCGTTCTTTCCAGACAGAGAGAACGACGAGCTCACAATGGCCCTCGGGAATCCTGAGCACCCTGGACGGACACGAGGCACGCCAGGTTCCATTCCGTGGAAGGTTGGGTTTCCGGACGCTGGCGGTTACAAATCCCATGAGAGGAGGAAAAAAGTGCAGCAGACCCAAATGCAGGCGCTGCAAGCAAGGGTACAAGCGATAGAGGAACGAGAAGCAAATCGCAGCAAACATACTGCCGAAGCTTCCCTCGAAGCTACCCCGCCATCTCAGCGGAGAAGCAGCGTGGCTTCCACCGAGCTGCTTCAGCCGGAGCATGCCTTGACGGCTCCTGCCAGCTATCCCGTGGATGCTATCACGGAGTCTCAAAATTGCCACCTTATGACGCAATGGATGAATTTGAAGGTCAAGGCGGCTGTTGGCTCTGTTTATCCAACTGAACCCGGTGCAACTTTTCACTGTCGGCCGATTCTAGAAAGATATGCTAGGGTGATGGTGGATGAAATAACGGAGGGATTTGAGGACCTCCAGCTTGACCACCCTGCCGGTGAAGGGGAGACTAGGCTGGGGTCTGCTCTGAAGACTCCATGCCTATGGCGGAAGGAGCTCATCAACCTTCCGAACTGGACGCCTCCGCCTCCTCCTCCTCCTCCGACAAGTCAGGGCACTCCGCCTCCTCCACCGCTTCCTCCTCCGGCGAGTCAGGGCACTCCTCCTCCTCCACCGCCTCCTCCTCCGGCGAGTGATGATCAAGGCACTCGACCGGCTCCTTCTCCAGCGCGTGGCGGCACTCCGCCTCCTTCTCCGCCTGCGTCGACGCGCCCGAGCAGCCAGCCTCCTCCTTCTCCGCCTCGTCAGCAAGGGCGAAAGAGACCTGCCGCCGCTCTGGCTGCTCCGGTGCGTCGTAGTCCTTCTCCCCCGCCTCGTAAGCAAGTAAAGAAGACAACTGCTCCGTCTGCTCGGCCGGCATCTAGCAGTACAGCCAGAGGCGGGAGGACATATAGATTCGGTCCTTCTCTGAAGACTCCAGAGAAGTTACCATACGAGAGGACCCCGGAGGAGAACGCCGAGATCGCACGAACCGAAGTGGATGACTGGTTTCAAGGGTTGAAAGCAAAGAGACATCCACTTCCGGAGGAGAAGGTTGATCCGGTGAAAGCGAAGCGCACTCTGGCTGCCCTGACAAAACCACCCAAGTCTCCGCTGAAAGGAAACTATGAGCGCATTATTGGAAAGGAATTTGTCGAATCAGAGCGGTCGGGAAGTACTGTCAGTGATCAAAGGCTGAAAGAACGACGAGCTGGGAAACAAATTGCCCAGCTCGGCGAACAAGCGAAGCAATCGTGCCCCCCGCTCAAGGTGCCTAGCCACAACGTCGCTAATGATCCGAGGATGGTGCCCGGTTATAGCAATCTTACAGATTACCTGCCCGACGATGTACATTATGTACCCATGGAGGTGCAGATACAAAGATACGAGTACGGGAAGCCTCTCGTCAAAGATGAAAGATCTCTATCAACGATGATGCGAAGATTGCATGATTGGTACTTGAAAATCTGCAGAGACTCTGGGGGGAGGAGTACTTTGTATGTGAAAGTTAAAAATGAGAATGACCTCGTTGGAATTGAACTGTTGCCTGTTCCATTTGAGGAGTTCTATCAGTTTTTCAATCAATTGGCCCTCGATAAAACAACGGTCGCATGCTACTGTCTGTAAGTAATACTACTTCTGTCATTAAGTCTCTCTATATAACTCAGCTCTTTCATTGCATGTATTTATAATCATCCTCACTATATTATGCAGATTGAATATTGTTGAATTGAAAAAAAGACAAGTCGGTGATATTGGGTTCATTAACACATATCTCATAGATGCAACTCAGGTTAAATTTCATGCCGCAGCTACTGAGGCCAACTTGCTACGATCGTTGGTAATAAATGAAAACAAAGATATAATACTCTTTCCTTACAACTTCAAGTGAGTGTTACTGTCTTGTGCGTATTCGGTTTCCCTTATATATTAGTCAAGGTTATAGTAATGTAATTGATGAGTTATTCATGCGTGTGCAGCTTCCACTATATTCTCCTAGAGATTAAGCTTGGGCAGGGACTAGTAACCGTCTTAGACTCAAGACGAAAAGATCCCCAGGACTATGCAGACATGACTCAAATACTCGAGAAGTAAGTTAAATCGATCATTATCCACCATATCAGCAACTTTGTTCATTTCCTGATATATCAAGTAATTGTTTTCTTTGTCCGGCAGGGTTTGGAGAAAATTCACCAGAAAAGCTCCGGGACTGCCGAATGAGCTGCAATTTAGACACCCGAAAGTAAGTACTATAGTAGCATGTTCCGCGCATCTACTAGTCATTCAAGCGCTAGTTTCATCAATACCATTTGGCATTCTTGCTTATCAGTTTGATTGACCTCTATTTCTTGTAAAGTGGTTGTGGCAGGAACAAGGGAATGATTTCTGTGGATACTACGTTTGCGAGTCCATCCGCCACACGACCTGTGAGCGGGGCTACACTGACGAACAATATGAAGTACGTAAATAACAACATTCATAATTTTATTTTATTACCATCATTTGTGTTGAGTTTCATTCATTCATATATATATGTATTGACCCCCTTCTTTAAATTAGATGTTTCGGAAGCGGGATGAACTCTTAGCACCAGCTCGCATGCGAGCAATTCAAGAGGAATTGGCGGCATTCTTTCTTGACCACGTGATCCCTGAAGACGGAGAATTCTATGTGGACCCTGAGTCCGTATGATTATATTTGTAAGAGATAATTATTGTATATATGTAGCCGGTAGTGTCGGATAGATATACGAGAACTTGTTGTTCGACCAATCTCTCGGAGAAGGAGAGGTGGTCGATATCACTTCTCTCTATATGCATATATGTTCATGACGATCTTCTGTTTCCTTCGTTTGCTTACTAGCTAGCTAGCGTGTCTAGTCCTCTCTATACGTATGTATAGTACGTAGCGTCGACCAAGCACGGACATAAGAGAGGACACTTCTCTCTATTAATTATAGCTAGCTAACACAATATATGAAACACCTAAATTAACCCCCCAAAACCCCCACCCCCCCCCCTTCAAAAAAAATAAAAACCCCAGCCACAAAAATGACCAACCGGGACCAAAGGGTCTCCTGCCTGGGCGCCGCGCACAGGCCACGTGGAGGCCCATCTGTCCCGGTTCTGGATTGAACCGGGACTAAAGGGACAGGGCATTAGTACCGACCCTTTAGTCCCGGTTCCAGAACCGGGACAAAAGACCCTTACGAACCGGAACAACAGGCCCTTTTTCTACCAGTGATGGGCTAATCATCACGTCCCTTCCTCCTGTTGTACGGAACACGTCGTTTCGGACTCAACCCCTCGGCGGGTATATATCGTGAAGACATCATAATCAGTAATAGATAGACAATTAGTGCTAATCATTCACTTTGGCTCGCATCGAAAAGATATCCTCTTCTTTTCTTCTTATGAAGCAATACTCATACACTAATACCTGTTCCACAGTTATGCCTGTAATGTTTTTGCACTGCAGTAATTTCGCGGAAAAAACGTGGCCACAATGGGAAAGTATATATATATGTATTAGATATACACATGGCCCAATCTTGGAAATCTTGCAATGTGCTTGTATGGACATCTCTTAATTACTATTGGTAGTTGGGACAGACCCAAGTGTGGAACTGTGCGAGTTTGAGCGTGGCCACAAACTCCACATTTGGAAGATGCTCAACGTATGGCTATAAAAGTTTGTTCAGGAAAATCTAGCTGGATGTCAGCTTAGAAGTTAATGTATTCCTTATTAGGAAGTAGGCATCACAACCCACGTCCCATTCCTAGTACCCAAGCTGCAGGTGGATCAATATAGATGCTCACGAAATTAGCTACCGCTCCCGATCCATCTAATCTAGACCTAACTTGGTACCGCCACAGTGTTGGTGATGGTGATGAAAGCGCAACATGATCTGGTGGCCGGTGGGTGTGACCATGCGAGACATAAAGCAGTATGCCTTGTACCATAATAATGAACACACAAGAGGGCAAATATAGTGCTCCATTCAGTTCAAGTCCCCGAACTCTATGATCTTTTGTTGGAGGTTTTTTTGTAGCGTCTAGCTTAACTTTTTGCTGTCAAGTTATAGGTAATGCTCGTAGGTGCCTATTGTTATCTTTCCGGGAAGAGAATATGGTGCTGGTAGGTAATAGTCATGGACTCCGGCCTTATCCCTCTCTCCATCTTTTTCTTCTGAATTATTATCATTGCCGTATAGCGCCATTGTTTTCCTGGACCGTGACTAGTCGACCACCCTCCAAGTCTACGCACCGCGACATGAGGTCCTCGTCAACCAAGCGAACTGCAGCCGTGCAGGACGGAGGTGGCGACATGACTGACTGGCCGGAATGCAGCTAGCTAGCACGGATTTGTTAGTACAAGTTAGGAGTTCGGACGATGCTGTACAGTACTACACTGGCTTTCATTCATTTGGCTTTTCTTTCGGTGTTACTCTCTCTGTCCCATAATATAAGAGCGTTTTTTACACTAGTATAGTGTCAAAAACGAAGATTGTATGATGAGAGAACAAAACGGGCCTTTAAAAATAACCACGTGTGGTGCTCCTCCTGTTCTGCTGCGCTGCGATGCAGAGGAAGGGCCGGCCACTATTTAGAAGTGGAGGAGTTGTACCAGTACAGCTATACCAAGGCCTGCCTACTTCAGAGTTCAGACTGTTTGTGGTTACAGTATTTACATGTGAGCAACAACAGCAGGGGGGGTCGATGGTACTACTACTACGTACTGGCCTGCAACAGCAGCCGTGACACCATCAAGATTTGACCAGTAAAAAAGGATGCGGATTTACTGCCCACGTACATTTTTGACCGCGCAAAGAAGCAAGTGTCGAGTCACGAAGCTACCAGCATGCATCCTCTGGTCATCGTCCACCTCTGGTCTATCCTCTGCTCTGTCCCGATGGCGTCACTCCACTCACCTCTTCCCCCCTCTGGTTCCGCACAAACAAACACGAAGAGGGCCACTCCACTCGCCTGCCCTTCTTTCCCCTCGTCAACCGGTGCTCATCGATCTCTGAATCCTCAGCTGGCACACGATGTCCTGAAACTGAAACCAAGGAGCCTTTCGGCGCATAGCTGATCACGTCCACTGCACCTCGGCATGCCATGCACTTGCAGTGTCAGGGCGCGTGATCCCTGCGGCTTTCTCTTGCAATGCAAGGCGACAAGCCAGCCTGCACTTGTGAGAGAAACAGCGTCTCCCCGTCCGTCAGACATGCACGCCACGCATGGCGCTGGTGCTGCATGCATGCATGTCCAGATCAACGATGCGCATGCAGGCGAACTGAAATTTTGCCGTGGACGAGACACACGGAATCAATGCGGGCGCGGTCTGAAAAAGCCGGTTGCGTCCATCTCACCGGAAAGGAAACGAAATGAAAGCATGCGTTGCGTTCTGGGCATTCAGTCCGAAGCAAGGAATGAATGAGAGAACCCTTTTTTTTTTATCCTTACTAGCACCTACGAGCTCGTGCGTTGTGACGGCAAAGACAATTGAGATGTCTACCAAAGCACTCATCCACGCGACACTACAACAATCAAACATTGCAACTTGGCGGTAACAGAGACGTGCATGCCAAGGTCTAGCAGAAATGCACATTAGTCCGGCATTAAAAACCATGGTAGACATGCGATCTTTTTTATATGATTTTGTGTACGACAATTTATTGACGTCATCCATGAATAAATCAAAGTTGAACAAAACCATTAGATTGAAATCCACTCATCACTTTCAGTTTCTTGGGGTTATCTCAGGAATTTGAACCAGCCCACTTTGTGCAATTAACACACTTGCTTTTTTTCTTGAAAAAATAGATTAGCTGTGTTAAAAAAAAGGATGAACTCACTTGCAGCAACAACCCCAGCGCACGCACGCTCGCCCCTCGCTGAAGCTTCTTGTAAATTAAAAAATAGCACCCACAAATCTGTCTGGGGTTTCTTAAGTAGTAGAGAAAGTTTGAGAATAGGTCGAGGAAGTTGCGCCCCCAATGCCTCCAATCATTGGCTTTACCTGATAGAACTTGGGCTTGCAGAAGAAACGAACAACAGCATGTCCGGCGGTTGACACCTTAGTTTTTTTATATGTCCAGCTTCATTTACTGCAGCTCTAACTTATCCCTCGTTATTCATGTTTATCTTCAGCCTCTCCCACAATCCCACACCTTATCCTTTTTTTTTGCGAAATCCCACACATCATCCTTTATTTATTAACCAAGGGGCATGTTGATTGTCTACTCATTGGTATGATTTCATAAACAGTAGCAAGATGGGACTATTAATTCAAAGGTTGCTGGTTGCAGTGGCGGAGTTTCAACGTGATTTGAGAAGGGGCTAAATGAGTCTTAAATAGAGTTGAGGGGCCTAATCTAGTATATTCTATTAAAATTTGTTTAATTTATTAAATATTACTATATGCTTATACAAAGAAATAAATTTGGTAGGGGGGGGGGCATTGCCCCCTTTGGCCCTCACTAAGCTCCGCCACTGGTTGGTTGTAGCCTTAAAGAAAGGATGTATCCTGAGTTCAATCCGCGAATATTTTGCCTATTCTCAAAGCCCACTCACATGGTGCATTGTGCAGGCCCATCAGCACGTTGCATTCGATCAGCTGGATTACATGAGGCGGCCGAAGCAACGCTAGTGGCACCTATGCCAATAAAATATACGAAGTCCAGGCTTAGTTCAATATAAACACAGAACGTTCTGTGCGTTTGTAGAGAAACTTGTGGTAGGTGAGTTGCCTAGTTGGTTGTGCTTTGGATGCAGGGACCCAGGTTTGAATCTCTCTCGTAATTTTTTTTGGAGTGGAAAAACGAAGGTACGAAATTTATTAGAAGAAGGGTAAATTTACGTGAAGAAGTGTATTACAACGGTGAACCGACGGGAGCAATCCGTGCTTTGCTATTACTAGCAAACTAGTAAATATGTCTGTGTGTTGCAATGGGAGAAAAAAATCAGTTTATGTGGATCTGGTAGAGATAATAAAATTTTGAAACATATGCCAAGATGAGGTAAGGACTTTCGAAAGACTGAAGTTGTTTCAATTTTCTGGGGCTCAACGTTGTACAGGAAAACGAAACCCTTTCCGTGACCCGTGATGTACTAAACAAAATCATGAAACGACATCAATAGATCCCCAAAAAAAACCTCTATGTAAGTGGGTTCATTTTCTTTGTTATTCATGGATCTGTTTGAAAATCTTTGTCAACATCTTTTTTTAATTCCCAAATATGTTTCCAATACACAATAAAATCATGAATATTTTTTATCTACGAACATTCTTCAGAGATCATGAATTCTTTTATAGTATGCGAAGAGTTTTTTAAAATACCAGACATTTTATGATTTTAAAAATATTTTTTGAATTCATGAACATTTTATGATATCTCGGAAAATTACAAAATTAGCAATTTTGTAAATTTATAATTTTTGAAAATCCAAAATTAATTTAAAGAAGAAAAACAGAAAAGGAAATAAGGAAAAAAGGGGGCGTCACACCGCGCACATGGGCCGGCCCTTCAACATGTGCTCGCGAGACAGAAAAGCAGAGGAAAAAACAGTAGATTATGGGATTGAACCCAGGTCTCCCAAGTGGTAAAGAAAGGCTCAAGCCATTGCAATACTGTTGGACTTTAATAAATATATGGGTATCATGATATAAGAAACAGTTTGCTAAAGCACATCTAGATGTGCCATAAGTATTGCACATCTAAATCATATGTCATTGATCTTACATTGAGATTCGTGTGAATATTTTTTTTCTCTTTTTTCTTTTTCTCTCTATGCTTGATTCACTCACTTAGATGTGCAATAACTAAAGCACATCTAGATGTGCCCTAGACACCCTATAAGAAACGTATCGGATGACGACAACTTTGAAAAATAAACAAATCGTTTTTGCCACTAGGTGGCATTGGTGTGTATTGTTACCAACTTCGAGGGTAATTTAGATGACAGTGAATGAGCAAAAACACTACGTGCTTTAATATTAAAAAATTATTAATATTATATATATATTAGTATTAGTATTACTACTCTCTCCATCCCATAATATAACAACGTTTTTGACACTAGTACAGCGTGAAAAACGTTATTATATTTTGAAACAGAGGGGGTAGTATATAGTACTCCCTCCATTTTAAAATAGTGCGCCCGCGCTTTTCGAAGTTTAACTTTGACCATAAATTTAACCAATGAGACCAATTACGACAGAAGAAAAAATTATATAATTAAAAACTTCTTTCGAATACGAATTCATAATATAATTTTTGCTCCCGCCGCAATCGGTCTTGATAGTTAAATTTACAGTCAAAGTTGAAGCATGAAAATAGAGGAAGCACCACATTATGGAATGGAGGGAGTAAGATAAAGATTACTCGTGCGTGCTATTCTGAAACTCGTGGGATTCTGGAACCGCGAGCAACCGTTTACGGTTTACGGCAGCTCTGGCTATCACATCGCTACGAGCACCCGATTTGAAATTGAAGACTATGTCGTAGAAGTACTTGGCGGCAATCAAGTTCATGTGTACTACACCATGTTTAGCACATGGACTGACTGACCGAATTCGGTACTCGATGCAAACTTCAAAGCATATTCATTTTGTAGATAATAAATAGTACTACAAAGCCAGAGTTCGTATTCAATACTTGTTTTTTTTTCTTCGGAAAAACATAGTACACACTCAATGCCTACACTGTTCCGTTAATTTCCGGTACAAAGCGAGAGTGCACGCGTATGCAATCGCAGTACAGGTAGGAGTACTCAGGCTAGTCGTAATGACGAGTTCATATATTAGTATTATGTGTATGATACTAGTGAATGATAGTACATCCATAGTGCATAATATCATAAATTAGTATCATAGCTAACTTCAGTTATTGTTATGCATGACACGTAATAGCACACCATTTAATATGATACGGTATCATGATATGATGCTCAATCCTTTTTTTAATTCTATGTCACCTCATTCAAATTTGCCTAATTGGTATGCATGATAATATCTATGATACTATCGTTACGATCAGCCTCAGTTTACACGGAAAAGACGCGTTGCAGTTGGCTGTTCGGTTGGTCGGTACCAACAGGCAACACATCTTACACCATTAGGCAAGATCTCCAGGGCCGTCCATAAGCATGTGCGAGAAGTGCGACTGCACAGGGCCCCCAAAAAATAGGGGCCCCCAGATCCTATATTCATAGTTCACCAATATTGATCTAAATAAAATCTGATCTGTATAGAGGAGCCGCCATTAGAGCTGTTGGGAAGGTCTGCGACTCGTCTCCCGCAAGAAGAAAGCAACTGAATCGTTATTCCATTACATTGATGAAGATTAAGAAGTGGCGCTGGCCCATATCGTAGGGAGATTGCGATCATGGGTTAGGTTAAAAATATTAGCGATCGTGGGTTTCTGAAAAGAAAAAAGCAGCGATCGAGCCGAGAGCAGCACACGCATGACCGACGGCAAGCAGATAAATTTAGGCGGTGGGCACGCACGGGCGGAAGCAGATTATGAATTGGAAGAACTAAAGTTCATCTTATGGCGTCTACAAGAAAGAGAGAAGACTGGAAATCAATTTTCAACTCAAAAATTACGATGTACTGTGCATTCGTGTATGTGCTTCCTTTGTGTATAACTATGTTCTACAGGAGGTGAACAACGGAGCAGACGAAGTGATTCATCTTTATTGAACAGGTCAGTTTCATAATTTTGATAAATTTATAGTAGCGACTTTTCCGCAAAAAATGATGGTGGCGAATAATAGTGTAAGCAGTATCTCTTGACATCATATTCATACGTTTGTTTTGTGATATTTGTCTGAACAAATTATAGCTAGTTATGTTGATTACATTTTATGTTACCTGTTTTGTGAGCATATTTTTTTGAAAAATTGATGCTATAAATTTTGCCATGCTTAATAAACATTTGTTGTCCACCATTATTTTTGTGAGTGGTTGTCGTCATCCATTTAGGAGGCTACTGACACATGTTATTTTTTAATTTTAGGGCTTTATCTTGAAATTTGCACCGGGGCCTTAAATTTCCGGAGACGGCCCTGAAGATCTCCAAGTACTACCGCTGCAGATGGAGAAAGTTGGAGACATTGCACGCTCCAGCATCAATGCAAGTGTGCTTGCTTTACCAAAAAAACTTTCGCCCCGTTTTATATATAAAGCACCAATCAACAAGCATCTAGTACAAACACACGCCACGCCATCGTAACATACGCACACACCCAGGGCAGGATACAAAGGCGCTGAACGCATCAACATCACCCTTAGCACTAACACACAGAGATGAAGCTACATATGACGAACCATGCACTCCAAAGTGGCGCCTTCTAGAAGGGAACGACACCGGCGCGCCGCCACCGCCCGATCTAAGGATCAGAGTTTCCCCCGAAGCAACATGACAGGCAATGACAACCGCGACGACGCCTTCAAGAAGGGAACGATCTTTGCCGCCGCCGGTGGTTCGTCCGAAGATAGAACAAATTTTCACCTCGGCCAACACTAACCGCCACCGAACGCCACACCCCGGCAACCATGCCGCCCACACGGCCATGGAGACCGGGCAGCACCAAGGCACAAGCTCTGCCCACGAGCATCGTGCTACCACCACCAGGGCCGCCGCCCCAGCATCCAAGACCTCGACACCACCTCACCCGAGACCCGTCGCACCCCAACGAAAGAGACGAGCGAAAAGGTCCCACCTTTCGCCCTCCTGGGCGACCCCCAACGTCGAGACCCAATAGGTAGGCCAAAACTGGCATCCACCGACCCGTCATGCAGCCCCGAGCGCGAGATGAGCTCGGTCCTGCTGCATCGAGAGGGGGACGAGGTCAGTCCTGCTGCACCGTGCCCGAGACGAGCTCGGTCCTACTGCATCGGGCGCGGAACGAGCTTGGTCCTGCAACACCGGGGCGCGAGACGAGCGGTGGACCGCAGCTGGGAGAAGACCAGCCCATTGATGGGAGTAACGCCCGGGCGACGAGGAGATGGGGGGAAGGCCGAAACGGCCCGACCGCAGACGAGCCGACGTCGGAGAAGCCGGCCGCTGCCGCGAACAGATCCGTCGAGCTACCGTGGAGCCGCCACGACACCGGGAGGCCATCACCGAGACCTTCCCACGCCGCCGTCCACGGCCGGAGCAGCGGCCACACCCGGCCGCTGCCCAACCCGCGCCGCCTGCCGGAAAACTCGCATCAGATTCGGCTGGCACGCCCCCACCTCCACCAGCACCAGCTCCCCTCCGACCCCGACCGAGAGGAGAAGGAGGGCCGAGCCATGGCCCGAAGAGAAGGGGTCCACCGGGACCCGCCCGCTGCAGCCCGTGGTCGGAGCTGGACCACCGCCGCCACCAGGCGAGTCGCCCCCAGAGCCCCGCCCGCCGCCAGGCAACAGCAGCAGGCGGCTCCTCAGCCTCGCCGGAGCAGCAGCCCGCCAAGGCAAAGCGCCCTTCGGCCCACGCTGCCGCAGCCCGAGCCGACCGACAAGGGGATCTGGACCGACCAACGACCACAGCAGGAGCCGACCCCGCCATCTTCGCCTCGCCAGCCGCCCATCCATCCGCGCAGCCGCCGCCGCTCCACCGGCAGGCCGCGCCACCAGCACAGCCGCCCGGGTCGCCGTCGCGCGAGCGACGGAGTAAATTACACGATAGTACCACATTTGAGGCGGTCGTGACGGATTGATACCACTTTTCGTAATTTTTACATGTCAGTACTCCCTCCATTTCAAAATATAGTGTGCCCGCGCTTTCCGAGGTCCAACTTTGACCATAAATTTAACCAACAAGACCAACTGCGGCGGGAGAAAAAAATATATAATTGAAAACTTATTTCGAATACGAATTCACTGATATAATTTTTGCTCCCGCCGCAATCGGTCTTGATAGTTAAATTTACGGTCAAAATTGAAGCACGTGGATAGAGGAAGCACTACATTGTGGAATAGAGGGAGTACCATGTTTGAGGCTGTCTGTTACAAAATAGTCTAAACCATGTCTAATAGTGTATTGACGGTGTATCTGACTGTTGGGGCCCGCTTTGTCTGGTGCTGACGTGGTCTATTCTTTTGCAAAAAAAAAACCTTACTTTATATGTAATCAGGTAAAATGATCCTGTGGGAGACTTTATTTTTCTTTCGGACTTTTTGGAAGTTTCCGTCGAACTGGATGCAGTCATCGTGATGGTTCGACCATCCTCCCACCCCCTCGATCGCACGCAGTAAAAAAAAATTTGTCCATCCCGCACGCGCGACTGCACGGTCTCGTTAGACCACCCACGCTACGTTAGTTTGACCTCCCCAAATCCTTGGCTGCACGCCCGCACCCCAAACCCCTCCCCTTCCCCTGGTGGGCCGAAGCCGCTGGACGTGCGCGAGGTGGGGGATCTCCCGGCATCGCATCGCCGATCGCGCTACCCACCACCTCCACCCGGGTGATCCCTGCCCAAACCTCCGCCCCGTCTTGCACGAAGCCCGGCCATCGCACTCCCTTAGCAGGCCAAGCCCTCTGCATCCTCCCCGCGGCACTGCGATCCCGCCACTGCTCGCGTCGACCTTCGTCGCCGACTGCACCGGCGACGCCCCGTGCTAGCCTCCCCTGAGGTCCATGGAAAGGTACATGCATAGCCACCACCTCTGCTCTGCACGGCGCCTGACGCGTAGCGGCGGCTCGGCGTGATCGTGGCGGGGTAGGTGTGTCTCGCGTAGGACTTGGTCTGGACGGTCGCCCGTGTCCTTGGCGTCGAGAGTGACCGTCGTTTGATTTAACCGCCACCCTCCGGTTCCACGGCTGACAAGCGCGTCTCGAGCTCCTCGTGCGCCTGGGTGCCCCGTGTGCCACTCCGAGCTTCAGCGCCTCTTCATTGCCAACGCTGAATCCATGTCAGTTGCTGCAGCACGGATGGTGTGTCAATAAGCTCATTGTCAAGTGCAGAGTGCACCCAGCACAGTTGGTAGTTCCCGAGGAAGATCAAGGAGGAGGAGAGTGACGACGTGCACATGAAGGGCACCATGGCAATCAAACTCATGCTGAGTCTTTCGGTACTAGCCGTTTCATTGTTGCTGGGTATATGTAGAAAATGGAACCCTGTCAGACCTATTTTTACAGCTACAAACATTGATTCTTGATGGTTTTATATGAAGAAAGAATTTACTGTATTGCGATGTATATTGTTGTATCCTGACGAGATGAATCAATTGGTGGCATTTATGTATCTGAAAACGATGTCATAGACTGGTTGCAGGTTGTGCGCACCAGGGTGTTTGATTGAGATGGAGCCACTGACGGTGGATGATGTGCTCTGGCAGCTGGAGGGTGTCGAGAAATGACTTTTCCACCTTGAGGAAGGAGCTAGACCGGTAAGCTTAATATCTGAATTTGCTTTCCTCCATGAAACAGTTGTTTTGTACATACATGCATGCATGATTGATAGCGGCTCAACTGTTTGTAAAAAAAAGTAACTGAAGCTCATGGTGGTGTACCGTGTATGTGTGTGTGCATATGGTGTAGTGCATGGGAGGTTAACCAACGTGTGCAGGTGGAAAGAGGGGGGATTCAGATTCAGCCATGTCTGCAAGGAGATATGAATCGGACGGTAAAGAATCAAAACACTGCTTCGCCGGCTGACTGCACGTCTCATGACGGGCGCCGAGCAGAGACGCAGTTCGCAATGCCTACTCACCTCGAGGTTCATCTATTCGAAGTCCTGGTGCTGCCTCTTCATGATACAATGCCCACCTGATCGCTGTCGGTTGCACCAAGGTCCTACGCCAAAGAGATTGTTCCTGTCATGCTCGACAAGATGATGAAGTCCAGCCATTACCGTACCAAGGCCATGTTGGTCATTCTCTGGGCGATATAACAAAAGTAGAGGGGCAACAACCAAATATGTTGTGACCCATAGATTGTGTAACAACGTCCGAGATGGGTTGATGAGGCTGCCTCCTAAGAAGACGCAGATCGGAGAACGCTAAGAGTGGCCTCGCTGGTTACCAGTGGCGGAGCTTAGTGGAACCCTGCAGGGGCCATGGCCCCCCCAGGTTTGAGTAAATTAGTGAAGAAATTTTTTCTGGGACAACATAGACTAGAGAAAACAGTCTGCTTGGCCCCCCCAAATGTTCATATTTTCTAATTGGCCCCCCCATTGATCCTTGTCAAGCTCCGCCACTGCTGGTTACGGTTCCAAGATGACACATATCACGTTGTTCTAACCAGAATGAATGTCTTGTAGGCTCGAAAAGGGGATTTTAATTCCTTATATTCATGTGTTCTTATGTTTTTTTAGTAAGATCTAATAGAGAAACAAAATATTACGGTAGTGAGCTTTTGCAAAAGCAAATGTTAATTGTTATCCCAAAAAATATATGTTCGATAGTATATGACAGATCGTTGCAATTGCTAAGAAGAGATGAAAAACGAATTTCTTCGGTTGAAAGTTTAATATTTGGCCATATCTTTGTGTAGCTTTGACGTGCTTGTAGAGGATAACATAATGTGGTATTGAGATCCACATGGTGAATATAGCCACTACTATCTCTTTTAGTGTTCCAAATTCCTACTTCAGGGTGGAGGTATGTGTACCGACATGGCTTACATTTGAATACATGCACTTTGCTTTTGAGTTCTCAATTAGTTGCTCATCTTTGGTAGATTGTGTGTGTTGTGTGCAAGAAAGTCGTTTGGAGATTTGACTTGCATACTTTCATAGAGCTGCTTCTTGAAGAAATTGTCCTAATACATGCAGGAATAAGTAGTCGAACTGATGAGAGAAAGGGAGGGATAGAGAGAGAGAATAACAAGAAAAAAAACTCAATCACAATTGATGTTGAATCATAAGAACATATATGTCCCCGCGCAAACCACCAGGCCACTTGGTCGCAGGTGCTACATAAGATGCGAGATTTCTTTTATAGCATCTTGAACACCGCTGGGCTGGCTGTTGGGCCCATCGCGGATACGTTCCGTTAATTACTCATTTTCTTTTTTTAATTATAATATTATTACATTTTTGTCCAATTTTTAACATTTCCGTTAATTTAAATATTTAATAAGAATTAAGTGGACTTTTTTTAGAAGATACTATTACATGCACGGCCCAAATTTTATGTGTCCTCACTAGGACCACAAGCATGCACAATTATTGTGTAACCTCATTATATTATTCAAATACGCAACTATTGCAAAAATTATATGCCCAACACACAGTTTTTTTACTTACTCGTATATTTATTATATTTTTGTAAACACACTATTATTAAAAAGTTGATAACATATATTAAAAAATGTTATCATAATAAATTTAGAAATGAAATAAATAACTCATCATGTATTAAGAAAATGTTCAACATAAATTACAAAAATGTTCATCATATATTAGAAAATTGTTCAACATAAATACAAAAATGTACACCGTATATTAAGAAAAATGTGTGAACATATATGTTTGTTTGTGTTTCCCTATTTACAAAAAGTTCATCGTATATTAAAAAGATGTGTATATTAAAATTTTCTTATTAAATGTTATACGATACTGAAAAAGGTTATATGATATTAAAAAACGTCATCACATCATATAATTAAAAAATGTTCATTGCATCATATATTACAAAAGTGTATCATATTTTAATATACAATGATCTTATTGAAATATAAGATGAACATTTAAATATACGATGACCTTTTTCTGTACTATAAAAATGTTCATCCAACACATATATTATATACACAATGTGTGTAACTTTTTCTATATATGATACGCACACTGCGTACGGCCCGAAGAATACCCATCTGAGAAAAGGCAAAAGAGACACGCAAAAAAAACAGGAATAAAAACAAGTACAGGAAAAAAAACGAAATGGTCCAAACTAGAAAAGCGTGCACTTCAAGAGGAGATGTGCTGTGGCGCAATGGCAGCGACGTTGCGCTGCGAACCCGCCATCGCTAGTTCGAATCCTGGCATTGCGCTGGGCACGCCTGTAGTTTTTTCTTTAAAAATCCTGGCAGGGCCCTTTTTACCAAACCAGGGATAGATGCGTAATTAAATAAGAGGTAAGGGTCTTTTTTGGAAAAGAACATGCCACATCAGCACCTGAGAGGCGGGCCCTAACGGTCAGATACACCGTCAATACGCGGTTTAGACTATTTTATAACAGGCAGTCCCAAACATGATACTGACATGTAAAAATTACGAAAAATTGTATCAATCCATCACCACCGCCTCAAATATTGTACTATCGTGTAATTTACTCCGAGCGACGCGCCCCTGCCAAGCTGTCACGTCCGCGCCGCGAGCAACAAGGGAGGAGGGCCAGAAGACCCCGCCGCCGCCGACGACGACCGGGCTTCACCCGGCGGCGTCGAGGAGGAGAGGAGGTGAGGAAGAGGGCTGGTGCGGCGGCGGCTAGGGTTCGCCCTGCCGCCCGCGGGAGCGGC
The DNA here is from genome assembly GCF_018294505.1 of Triticum aestivum. Taxonomy (NCBI): domain Eukaryota; kingdom Viridiplantae; phylum Streptophyta; class Magnoliopsida; order Poales; family Poaceae; genus Triticum; species Triticum aestivum. The sequence goes on from NC_057797.1 coordinate 742,839,671, forward strand.
TCGGGCGAGACAAGGGTCCAAAAAACAGTCCGTCGCGTCTTTGCTTTGTACCGTCACGTCTCCAGCTGCCTACATACGTGCGCACGCTGGACGCCTACACTGTTCCATTAACTTCCGTTGCAACGTACGTACGTACGTACGGCCTTTCAACGTCAGAGAACTTATATATGCTGCCGCGCATGGGGCACGGCGCGGACACGTACGTGGATACCCTGACACACTGCCTGTTTCCGACACGGCAGTAATTGGATCGATCTCGCCCGATCGCATGTGAATACTAAACTACACATGATGTGAGTCTGAGTTGTTGCTGTTCGTCCTGTGCCACGGCATGCAAGTTTTTTTTTTTTTTTTGAAATTTACGGCATGCAAGTTTTAATGTGTATATGATCCATTCAAGTGCCTTGTATACGTACGTACAGTACCTAGCATTTACAAGAGCACTGGCAGAAATCATGCGTGGGTAAATCTCAGGAACTTGGCATTGCTTCTTGTGCTACTCCTAGATTCTTGCGTACGTTGCTCGCATCAATGCCTAGATAACTGGGCCGAGTTGGATGGATCTGAAGATCTAGAGTTTTTTTTTCGCGTGTGACCGCTGGCACATGCATGCATGCATGCATGGCACCCACAAGCAGAAACATCGTACAACAACTGGGGCGTTCTTTACTTGCTCGGCATCAACAACCTCTCGATCGATCCATCCATCGTGCATTGCATTGTTAAACATGGATCGATCGTCTTTGTTATTCAGGGTTATATGGGTAGTGAGCTCACGGCTGACGCATTTGGCATGGCAAACACAGTTGCCGCCAGCATAAACTAGCCATGGTGGATTGGTGGTGGTAACCTTTGATACTAGCACGCTAATACTAAAGCATCCTTGATTTGCCTCACTGATTATCTCAGGAAAGGACCACACATAAACAACCGAAGCTTCATTTTGTTGCACTCATTGATCAGAGCGTCAACGCAACCATCTGATCGCCGCCTTATCGACCAACATGTATCTAAACATATACAGCTTGGAGCTGTTCCAGATATTTTACAGAAAATGCAGTGATGCATGCACCTGATCCATCCAAGAAACCAGAGTTATTATTAACCTGCCTGCAGCTAGCAGTGCAGGCCGGTACGTACAGGAAGATACTCCTGCAGTGGCTGGTAGTACACTGCTGGAGGCTATGGCTGATGTTACACTACCATGGCCATGGCCGGCCGAGCCGTCCCGTCCCGTAGTGGAACAACAGCGGAGAGGCCGGCGATGTCGTCGTTGTCGCCCCCGCCGTTACAGTAGGAATGTTCGGAGATGCTGCCACAGTTGCTCACTGTAAGTTGGAGCGATGTTGGAGTTGGTCTCCACTGTGACTCACATCTCAGTCAGAGACCAGCCGATCGAGCTGCTACTGCTCGTGAGACGCGACATTTCTCGGGTGAGCTACTGTTCGGGACTGTGTCGGCGGGAACAGCAAAGCTCAAGGAGGTAAGGTGAGGCTATTCTCGACGGGTACGTTCTCTGCAAGTGCCACAACTCGCTTACCATCCGTTTTTTTCTTGGACGATGCTACACAGCGCCCACGCGCTAGGCGGGCGGATCTGGCGGCCGGTAACTAAGGAAAGTTCCTCCCTGTCGGATCCCACCATGTGCAAAAAAGGAAAGTAACCCACTCCCATGCCCATGTCTCCAGAAGAAAAAGATAAAAGAAACAACCTCCCCCCCCCCCCCCCCCTCCACCACGTGATCTCCATGCCTACCCACCACAGGGGAAACCCTAAGCCCCAGGTTTCTGTAGCGACAATATCCTTTCCCCCAGCCGCCGCCGCCCACCATGTCGTAGCAGTGGCGAGCTTCTCCCTCCCGCAGCAAAAAAAACAGAGTAAAAAACAGGGTAAAAAAGGTTGCAGAAGATCGAAATCACCGTGAAAGAACACAAAAGCTTGCCTGCAACTCTTCTTGTGTGATCAGGCAACAACCTGAACAAAACGTGGGCAAAAGAATTGCCAAGATTGGGCAAATTTCCCCAAGTGAACTACAGCAAAGGTAACAAGGTTGTTCCAATTTTTTTGACCATGAGATCCTTTTTAGTTCTACTCTCCAGATGTTCCTCCTGTACTTCAGTGTTGCAGCTTTGCCTTCTATACATCAGTGTTTGAATCATGGCCCCAAATCTATCCCTTCTTCTTGCCCCCTGTACAACCATGGTGCTAGACAAAAGTTGCTTGCTCTTCAATAGTTTCTTGCCTGTAGTTATGCACCTTGCTTCTGCAAAAAAAAACAGACTAATTAATTGCAGAAATCTTGCCTGTTGATATTGTAGAAAAAATTGTTAACAATCAGGGTATGGCAAACTATTGTAGTTGCTTACAAAAGGTCCAGTATCTTAAGAAACAGGGGTAAAAACTGGGCAAAAAATAATCAGTAAGGGGAGAAGTATAGTTGCTTACAAAAAAAACAAAAAAGAAAAAGGCAAAAGAAAAAGTCTGATATGTGAACCTAGCAATGATTCAGTAAAAAAATGCTCCCTGCTCATTTAGTATATGTATTAATTCCTACAACTATTTTGTCTTTTGAAATGTGCAGATGGCCGGCCTTGATCTCAATGAGCTTCCCGACGACTTTGTTGACTGTGATGGTGGTCCCCTGTTCTGTACACAAGCCCCACCTGAAAAAAAATCCCCATTTCAATCGAGGGGGTGGGCGAGTCGCCAGATTTGTGTTCTGCTGCTGTCCAAGATGTCGTAGGTGTGGGGTTCCGTGTTGTGGCTAGTACTGGTGTGTCTGATGCGACGGCAACTGTCGAAACTATCGTGCCCGCACCTGCCATGTTCAGCCCGGCTGCAGCTGTGCCTAGCAATGGTGGGCAAGGTCGTGCAAGTAGCGCTGGCTTGTTAGGTTTTGATGAGAATGAGGTGCGATCTAGCCCACAGGAACCTTATGTTGGCATGGAGTTTGACACAGTTGAAGGTGCTAAGGAGCACTACAAAGCTTACTCTCACAGAATTGGGTTCTCGATGAAAGCCAACACTTCCAGGAGGTCTTCGTACACTAATGTGCTTGAGAAGCAGACTTTTTGTTGCAACAAGTCGGGGAAGCCTAAAATCAATGATGATGCCCGCACAACCGTGTTTGAGAAACTAACCTCAGATTCTGATGACCGTGGCGATGGACAAGATGTTGGGAGTAAGCAAGCAGGGTGTAGTTCTTATAAATCTCCAGGGGGGCTTGTTAAGAAGAGGAGAAGAGAGTTTATCAAACAGACGGGCTGTCGAGCAAAAATGACAGTCAAGCTGACTAATAACAAGTGGGTGGTCACAGGTGTTGTTGCAGACCACAATCGTAGACTAATTGACAAGCCATCTCTCACTAAATACCTCCGCTCTCACCAAGGCATCCCGCCGGAAGAGGTTGAGTTCCTGGAAATATTGCATAGGTGCAACATGGAAACAGGTCGCATGATGACTGTTATGTCTGAATTCTATGGCCAAGCTGTAATTGTGCCGTACACAACAAAAACGATAAGCAACATGAGAACTAACCTTCGCAGTGCTGAGGCAAATGAAGGTGATTTGGCTAAGACAGTTGCCTACTTCGAGCAAAAGCAGGAAGAAGACCCAAGCTTCTTCTTCAAAATCAAAAAGGATGGAATAGGAAGAGCTGAGAATTTGTTTTGGGTTGATGGGAGGGCCCGAGAGGCTTAAGTAAAAGCTTACAATGGTTGCATCTCTTTTCACACGACCTACTTGACGAATATGTGTAACATGCCCTTTGCTCCATTTATTGGGATGAACAGGCATGTGTAGTCTTTCATGCTGGGGTGTGACTTCTTGCGGCAAGAGCTTGAGACTAGCTTTGATTGATTGTTTGGGGCCTTTCTTGAAGCGATGCATGGCATTGCACCGCTCAACATCATAACTGACCAAGATCAGGCGATGAAAAACGCTATAGCAAACATTTTCCCATTCGCAGTTCACCGTAGTTGCCGCTGGCATATCATTAAGAAAGCCCAAGAGAAGTTGGGTGCTTACTTGGCTAGGCATCCTGAGCTAGCTAAAGAATTTAATGAGGTGATAGACTTGAGCATGACTCCTGAGGAGTTTGAGGCAAGGTGGGCTGCTATGGTTGAGAAGCATGGTATTGCTGGCGATAAACGCTTTGATGATCTCTATGCGATCAAGCATCTTTGGGTCCCTTGCTAATTTAGGAATTGTTTCTTCCCATTCCTCCAGTCGACTCAATGGAGTGAAGGCTTCAATGCTGTCCTAAAAAGGTACGTGAACCCACAAAATTCTGTGCTCAACTTTGTGAAGCAATATGAGAAGATAAATGACAAGATCTTGGTGAAAGAAGGGGGTAATGATTACTGAACAGATGAGCTTGAGCCAAGGCTTTGGTCCCTGTTCCCAATTGTGAAGCAAGCCTTGCGAGTTTACACAAGGGATATATACTACAGGTTTCAACATGAGTTTTCTTTGATTGGCATGTATAATGTTAGGCCTCAAGGCGGCAACATGTACCTGCTTGAGCCTAACAGAATTTATGCAGGGATTTATGGGCGTAAACTGTACATGGTAACAACGCAGGTTGATCAACAAGAGTACGGTTGTGAGTGTTGCAAGTTTTACAGGGATGGGCTACTTTGTGTCCACATCTTGAAAGTGTTCACCCACCTTGGTGTTGATGAGATACCTGAGCGTTTACATACCGCCTAGATGGACTCGGAACGCATTTCTTACTGATTTGCCCCCTGACACACAAGTCCCTGATGCCATGCCTCAAGAGTCTCTGCAGCAAATAAGGCACGTTTCCCTGAATACTATGTTTGGCAAAATCTCTAAATTGGGCAGTATGTCCGATGCAGGAGCAGCTTTGTGCAAGTCCTATGGGCGCGCGTTGGAGACTGAACTGAACCAACTTTATAAATCAAGGAGGAAGAAGAAGCAAACGGCGCCAGCTAAGTCACCAGCCCAATCTGCCCCCACGGAAGCTTCTATTGGAGAGCCTAAAGCCAATCCTTTGTGTAACCCCCCAAAATCTTCTACTAAGGGACGCAAGAGAGACAAGAGGTACTATTCGGGCATTGAGTTGTATCCGAAGAAGAAGACAAAATGTGCATACTGCAAAGAGTTAGGGCACAATTGTGCCACTTGCATGCCTGGTCTAAACCGAAGTGCTTGATGGTTCCAGCAGCGAAAAAAAGAAAAAAGGGGGAATTTGTCTGTGGCCAAACATTGAGTGAAAATGAAAAAGTTGTTCTGGAATATTTTTCATTTGTGTGGAAAAATACCATGTAATTTATGTTCTGTGCTACTGAAACAAAAAGTGGTTGGTGGCATGCCGTTGAAACTGATAACTAAGATTTTTGTACCTTCTTAATGTTGAGCATCTTTGTCCAATTGACATCATTGTGGTCACTCTCCACCATTTTTGCTGTTAGTATCATCCTCATGTTGGCTATGTCTTTTGGCCCATACTCCAGGACATGGGTGCCATCCCAGTTGTCGGTGTTGTATAGCATATATATGCTGCAATCATACCTGTTTTTTGGGGGAGAAAGGAAAACATGGTGGATTTCGTTAGTGTGTCCCGGAAAAATACGAAATGATATTGCTATTTACTAAGGAAAAAATGCAGTACATACACAAATGTTGCAGCAATTTCACCTAGTTAAAAATGATCACATGAAGCATGATCAGAGATAAAAAAATCCAAAAAAAAGAAATCCCTATCACAAATGATGATGCGAACCAAAAATTCAATAAAACAAAAATATGGAGGTAGGCAACTTTGTTTTGGGTGGTCGAGGGTTTTTAGGCGACTTGGTTCGACCGGTGAGGCGACGCTAGGCCTCCTAGGTAGGCGATGTGCGGCCCCACCTCACGTGTTAGGTGACTTTGTTTTGGGTGCTCAAGGGTTTTTAGGCGACTTGGCTCGACCAGTGAGGTGACGCTAGGCCTCCTAGGTAGGCGATGTGCGGCCCCACCTCCCATGTTAGGTGACTTTGTTTTGGGTAGTCAAGGGTTTTTAGGCGACTTGGTTCGACCGGTGAGGCGATTCTAGCCACCTAGGTAGGCGATGTGCGGCCCCACCTCCCGTGTTAGGCGACTTTGTTTTGGGTGCTCAAGGATTTTTAGGCGACTTGGTTCGACCGGTGAGGCGATTCTAGCCACCTAGGTAGGCGATGTGCGGCTCCACCTCCCGTGTTAGGCGACTTTGTTTTGGGTGGTTGAAGGTTTTTAGGCGACTTGGGTCGACCGGTGAGGCGATTCTAGCCACCTAGGTAGGCGATGTGCGGCCTCACCTCTCCCATGTTAGGCGACTTTGTTTTGGGTGGTCGAGGGTTTTTAGGCGACTTGGTTCGACCGGTGAGGCGACGCTAGCCACCTAGGTAGGCGATGTGTGGCCCCACCTCCCGTGTTAGGCGACTTTGTTTTGGGTGGTCGAGGGTTTTTAGGCGATTTGGTTCGACCGGTGAGGCGACGCTAGCCACCTAGGTAGGCAATGCGCGCTCCACCTCTCATGTTAGGCGACTTTGTGTGGGTGGTCGAGGGTTTTTAGGCGACTTGGTTCGACCGGTGAGGCGACGCTAGGCCTCCTAGGTAGGCAATGTGCGGCCCCACCTTCCGTGTTAGGCAACTTTGTTTTGGGTGGTCGAGGGTTTTTAGGCGACTTGGTTCGACCGGTGAGGCGACGCTAGGCACGTAGGTAGGCGATGTGCGGCCCCACCTCCCGTGTTAGGCAACTTTGTTTTGGGTGGTCGAGGGTTTTTAGGCGACTTGGCTCGACCGGTGAGGCGACGCTAGGCCTCCTAGGTAGGCGATGTGCGGCCCCACCTCCCGTGTTAGGCGACTTTGTTTTGGGTGGTCGAGGGTTTCTGGGTGACTTGGTTCGACCGGTGAGGCGACGCTAGGCACGTAGGTAGGCGATGTGCGGCCCCACCTCCCGTGTTAGGAAACTTTGTTTTGGGTGGTCGAGGGTTTTTAGGCGACTTGGCTCGACCGGTGAGGCGACGCTAGGCCTCCTAGGTAGGCGATGTGCGGCCCCACCTCCCGTGTTAGGCGACTTTGTTTGGGTGGTCGAGGGTTTCTGGGTGACTTGGTTCGACCCTTTAGCCGACGCTAGCCACCTAGGCAGGCGATGCGCGCCCCACCTCTCATGTTAGGCGACTTTGTGTGGGTGGTCGAGGGTGTTTAGGCAAGTTGGTCTGACCGGTGAGGCGACGCTAGGCCTCCGAGGTAGGCGATGTGCGCCCCAACTCCCGTGTTAGGCGACTTTGTGTGGGTGGTCGAGGGTTTTTAGGCGACTTGGTTCGACCCGTGAGGCGACGATAGCCACCTAGGTAGGTGATGTGCGCCCCACCTCCCGTGTTTGGCGACTTTGTTTTGGGTGGTCAAGGGTTTTTAGACGACCTGGTTCGACCGGTGAGGCGACACTAGGCCGTGTAGGGAGGCATTTTTTGGTTGGGTGGTCGATTTGTATTAGGCTCGGATAAGAAAAAAATGATAAAACGAAAAAGAAAAAATGCAGAAAAAAAATAAAAATATGGGATAGGGGGGCCCTTGCCTGTTATCCTGCTTTGGGCACTTGATTTCATGGAGTTTCCAATCTGCAATCTGCACACTTGACTTGTTGTAGTGCCTCTCCCAGTTTATTTTGATGCCCTTCATGATTTTGTTCGCAGTTTCTACTAATGCCTTGTCCTTGAACGTCCTTGCCGAGTCCAGTACCTCAAATCGCTTGTCCCTGATGTTCAGCACCATTAGTCAATAATGCCCTGTCTCCTTTGGATTCTCCTTGTCCAGAATCTCGAGTGTAGGAAATGATACCTGCTTGATGAGAGAGTGGGTTGAGATGGGACAAAAAAAGGATAGAGGGAAGCATGAAGAAAACTGCATTGTCATTTTTTTTCTTACTGATTCACATCTGCTTAGCCTCCTGGTTTTGTTGTCAAAATGTTTGTCTATGTCGTTCCTTGTGAAACTATTGTTCTGGAAGAATGTCTAGCAACGGATGGTGATGTAAAAAAAGAGAAGTGGTAACATATTAGTTGTTGTACTTCTATGATAAAAAACTAAAAGAAGATAAAAAAAGGGATAAAGGGGGGAATTCTTACCGCTACTCGTAGTGGCATTAATCTCTTCTTTGGCCTCAACTCTGCTTCCCTCAATGCAATGATTGCCATCTCGGCCACCATGCTGTCCATCTTCTGTCCAGGTGCCATTGATTGTGCAAGTTCATTGCAGCTGATGTAGAGCGCGTCATAGTTTATGATGGGCTTGCTGTTTTGAAATTTGGCACATAGAAATAAAAACAGAAAAAAGATGTTAGTCTCATGTATTGAAACGAAGCAATTGAAAAAGAAACCCCAAAAACCAGACCTAAGAAAAATATTTGATTTCCTTACCTATTGTTGGCTTGCCTTGTGTGGGTCACACTATACTAGCACACAGCATCGTAGATGTCGTGAACTTGCTTTGAGCAGTAGAATGGATCCGTGTTCTCCAGGCGTATGTATGGCGACCTGAGTTGTGGTGGTGCCCTTACAACTCTCCGCCCATGCCCAACTGCTGCTGGAGTCCTTGATGAGCTAGCGACATTTTCTACGTATGTGGTTGCTGTGACTGGTGTTTTTGAATTTTGATTGTTGTTTTGCCTTCCATTTCTTAGCCTCTCCTCCATCTCTAGCATCTCCTTTTCTTTCTTCAATGCAAATGCCTTTTCAGCCACATAGCACACTTTTTGTAGCTCCTCCGAGTCCAATCCCCATTCATCTCCGCTTTCTGACATACATGCATCTAGGTTGCATGGCTTCAGTTCTGTGGATTGGCCTCTGTTGGTGCCCTCATCTTCATGAAAACTCATGTTAAGGTCGAAAGATGGACAACCTTGTGTTGCTCCGACTGGGTGGTTGGTGTAGCTTGATGGTGTGAAGACAGGGTTTGATGAGCCAGCTTGTGCCCATTGCATTGCTTGCTGTTGTGCAAGTGGCCCCAATCGTAGCTTCTCCTTCTCCCTGATCGTAGCCGTTGCCAACTGTGTTGCATGGGCTTCCCTGGATTGCGCTGGTGTGGGTGTTCCCCCTTTCTTTTGGCTGCTAGGGGCTAGGCACGACTTCCTTGTGGTAGGAGTGCTGGAGCTGACCATGTATGGAACACCAGTGGCTGGACTTGGTGTGTGTACAGATGCTTTATGATGCACAAAACGGTCGAGAGGTGGGGCTGATGATATTGGGGTGACATCAAGTATTGTGATTTTTTCACTGCCCAGAGGTGTGTTGCCCTTGTGCCCATTTTCTACTGGTCCATTTGTATTTGCTGTTGTGTGAGTTTGTATTCCAAACCCATTGGTTGCTGTGTGACCCCACTGGTTTACATTGCTTACAAGATTTGCATGGCTGCACTCTGGGGACTTACCTGCTTTTGCACCCTCCCTAGCCGGCTCCATCTCGGGTTCTGACTTCTGTTTCATAGTCACATTTCCACTGTTCCTTGAGGGCAAAATTTTGGATCTGAGTTCGTTTTGCTTTGAAGCTGCGGTCCTTGGGGAGACAAAATCATCAGAGCTGTTTCCACTGCACCTTGCTTGTCCATCTTCCCCTGACTCTGAGCTTGACATAAACTTCGTGTTGTCCTCCGGGATGCCCCCATGATGCTCGGACTCTTTGATTCTTATGCCTGGAATGCGTGCTGCCCTACAACGCTTTGTACTGTGTGAATTGCTCCTAGAGTCCCTGTCATCCTCCCTATCCAGATTGCCAATCTCTTCAATGAAAATACCCATTCTATCCGACCATTCTGAGCACAATGAGCTAACCATTGCAACGATCTTCCCCTTCTTCTGCATTAAGATGCATTTTCATAGGGAAAAAACACACAAAAAAATTGTTAGGAAAAAAATCATGAATCAAAAAAATAAAAGCCGGGTGGTTTTAAAATTGAAGAAGTATTATATAGGAAAAAGTACTGAAAGAAAATTTGAGACTTCACTGTAAAAAACAACTGAAAAGAAAAAATGGAAAGCTAGTGAAATTGTAAAATAAGAAGCTGGAGAACATACACTTATTTTGAATGTGGGTGGCAACTTTGAGAAAACAAACTTCTCGGTCTCCTCATACCCAACAAAAAGACTATTCATACGCCCGTTGCTTGTGTATCTTGGCTTCATCTGGTGGGGTGAGTGAAAAAAGCACATTAGGCTAGTGTTGTTAAGTAGGAAAAAAAATTGCAGCAATTAGGCTAGTGTGTTGCACCTGCCTGAACTAGTTGGGTAACATTGTAAAACAGGACAAAAGAAACACAGAAAACCTGCTTTTAAAAAGGATGGATGAAAAACAAACTCACCCTAAGCTTGCCGTATCCTCCTTGGGGTTTTTTGTCTGCCTTTGCGACTAGCCCTATACGTTTGTTGTCCCATGCCTCTACACGGACTGGTAAATCTAGTATTGCGATGTCTACTACCAGAGAATCTACATATAACACCTGTTTTGCAGACACAAAACAAAGAAAAAGCCGGTAAAAAAAGTTGGGGATCAGTACTATACAACCAAGCATAAGTAGGAAAAAAAGAAAAAGAAAGAAAAAATAACGAAAAAGAGCCTAGCAGGTGGTACTTACGACCATATGGTGCACGCAACAGTTTACAGCCTTCTTCTTGTTGCTACCCCCTAATGAAGCTTTTATCTGATTCACTATAAATGCACAGAAGTTGAGCCTCTTTACTTTCTCTAGGTCGGCGACTATTGGGTAGCATCGAGCACTGACATGTAAGCTTGTTGTAGGGCACATGAAGGTACAAACTACCACAATCAGCCAGGCCCTCATGAAGTCATCGTCTGCTCTCCCATTCATCTCTTTAATCATGGTGCAGACGGTTGTTATCTCGGGGGTGCACCCATTCTGAAAACCAAACCTGCTGTTTATGAAAGATATTGCCTCTGCATCCCACCCGTAGAACACTTCCTCCCCTGAATTGCGAAGACCCAAGGTGTGGTGGACGCTTTCGGCTGTTACGGGGATCTCGCCCCTGCCTGGGACAACGATGCACTCGCTATCTGGGTCGTAGATCTGCATTATCCACCTGCTGAGGTCTGCGGGCATTGTTGTTGCTTCGATCTTCAATATGCCTCCCAGATGGTAAGTTTCTATTAGATCCTTCTGCCGTTGGTCCAAGCTCTTGTTTAACTTTACTAGCCTTGCTGGCGATGCTCTGTTTCTGCCTTCCTGAACTTGCTTCTTCCTAGGACGCCTATGGCCTTGTATTACTCTTGCTGAACCCTGTTAGAAGCGGACATGAAAACACAAAAGAAAAAGGGTGATTCTCTCTGATCCTATGCCGAAAGTCATTTTGGGAAGTGGGCAAGTACCTCGCCAGTCTGTTCATCTGTGGAGCCCTCCATTTTTTTGCTTGCATTTGAAAAAAATGAGTTAGAAGAAACTATTGTTGAAAAACCCTTGCAGAGTACTGGAGGCAAAAACTTGCCTACACAAAAAACACTAAAAAAATAAAAAAATTGGGATGCATATGGGATCCGCTTCAGTTTTGGAAATCGCACCCTACGACCGCACAAAATTTTTGTGCAAAACACAAAAGTAGTGATTGGTTACTTACAAAAAAATATGTACCTGAGATTTATAAATATTAAAGAAGGGCTACCTGCAACTTCATCAGTTCATGTTTTCTCTCCGGGAGTACAACTTATTAGTTTCCCTTGGAGAAGTTCACTGTATAATCATATTGTTGCTTCTAGATGTACAGTCACACTGATGTGTACAATCAAATTACTGATATACTTCCATGATTTCATTTCAGTATGAACGGCGAAGTGCTTGCTTGAGAAAAATGTAGGCATCATTTTGCCTTACAGAAAAAAATAAGATGTGTTGCAGCTATCTGTTAAACCTAACAGTTCATCTGTTTCTTGCTAAATTGCCGTAATCAGTATTAGTACAAAAAGATAACCAGATAACAGACCAAAATGTCATCATAATGCACTGAGAACACTCCTATTCAACACTCATATGTACACGTTTCTTCAGTTTCAAAAACGTAATGCAGTTGCCAACGAAAAATCATGCAAGGCGATGAGCAAAAAATCAAAAAAAAGTGAACGTTTGCTGGCTGCAACGGAGATGGACATTACTGACGAAACAAGCACATTAATACACTTCCATGTTCCTGAAAAGTGTGTTTTGGGCGATCAAACGAGACGTACAGCGAGCCCGGCGTGAATGGCTAGCTGTTCAAAACAATGTCGAAAAAAATCCTGGGCGCATCTGAGCCTTTCCTCGCCTGATTCTCCGCCTCGCTCGAGTGGGCAGGCGGCGGCACGAAACCCAAATATTGTCTCACCTAGCCTAATTCTGGAGGAAACAAAATGCTAAAAATGCCCTCTCTGCATGTGAAAGCAAACTTGCCTACTCAAAAATGCTTTCCTATACACCAATTTGCCTACTGCTTGTACCCCAGGACTAAAGCAAAATACTACAGTATTGCCTACTGAAACACAAATGTATTGCCTACTGAACCACGCACCGCCTGCCAAAAAATTGCTTACTGAAAAAATTGTTCGGGTTGAGCGCCTCTCCTTCCTCATCTCACCCGCGTTGCCCCTACCCCTCGTCGCTTGTGCCTCGTCACCCAGCCCTCGCGCGCACTCCGGCGAGCCCCCCACCCCCACCCCCGGCTGCTCCCACCTTCAGCAGGATCCCCTCGCCCAAGCCCTCGCCTCCTCAAAATCCCCCCTCTCTCCCTCCTCCCCGAGAGCCTCTTCGTTTTGATCTACCCTTGATTCCCCTTGCGGTCGTTGATAACGACATGGCCGTCGGCGAGGAACCCCCAACAGCCATGAGATGTGTGAGCAAGGGGGGAAACCTGGGATGAACTCACCTAGGTCGCTCGAAGCAAGCGAATCTCACTCTCCGGGTGCTCTTCGCTGCCTCGCGCTGGACCACCAGCTCCACCCCCTCCCCGTCGCCGCTGCCTTCTCCTCCTTGTACGGCACGCGCGCGCCGCCCTCGCCTTGTCGAACTGCTACGGGATCCTTCGCCAGGGGGCCGTCGCCGCGCTCGTTGAATTAGACTCCCCGCCGGCTCTCTCGTCGCCCGCGCTCGCGGCGAAGCTAGGGATTTTGTGCCGGATTTGGCTTGTCGCCGAGAAAGAGTGTGAGGTGGGGAACGGGGAAACGGCAGGATAGATGAAGCAGCGCGTCTCCCAAAATTTTGAAGCGACCCGACAAAAAACATCGACACACCTGGTCGGTCCACCAGCCACGTGTCCGTGCGGGGGTAGCGCGAGATGGACGGTCGTGGTGCGGCCGCTGCATCTTGTCTGATAGCGCGTGCGCACCGCACAATGATTAGGTTTTTTCTTTATGGAAGTCTTTATATCTCGGGTTTTTCTTTTATTTTTCAGTGTGACTTACACGGAGTATTTCTATTGAGCACTTAACTGACAGAGGCTGGTCTGGGAGGGCAAAACAAGGTAGGAGGAGACGTTTCTGGGGATAAATTCAGACGGAACTGTTGTTCGGTTGATCATCTTGCTGAGAATGGGCACATCGATATGCCTTAGAAGGGCAAGTCGAGGCGTCGGTTCGATCTGAGGAGGAATATTGGAGGCGTAGAGGAGGCCTTAAGTGGACGCTCAAGGGCGATGCGAACACTGGTTATTTCCACGCGTACGCGAATGGCCGACGCAGGAAATGCCTAATCCTTAGACTACAGATGGAGCAGGGGCTCCTCCTCCAGCAATCGGAGATTTGCAAACACATCTACGACATTTACATCAGCCTGATGGGGACCGACGAGCCTCAGCGCGCAAGGCTGCGCGAGGATGTTTGGCTCCCAGCACAAAAAGTCTTAGAGTCGGAGAACAAAGAGCTGGGGCTCGCGTTTCTCCCCAAGGAGATTGACGCTGCACTCCAAAGCATGAAAACAGACACGGCCCCGGGGCCCGACGGGTGGCCGATGGCGATGTTTAAACACTTCTGGCCATTGTTGCGTGATCCCATCTTCGTGATATGCAATGGCTTCATGCGTGGTTTCGTGGACATTGCTAGGCTAAATTACGGAGTGCTCTCGCTAATCCCGAAGGTGTCGGGTGCGGATAATATCCGCCAGTATAGACCAATAGCGCTTATTAACGTACCTTTCAAGATCTGCGCCAAAGGGTGTGCCACTCGGCTTACTCCGATCGCCCACCACACCATCAGCCGTTCCCAATCTGCTTTCATCCGCGGTAGAAACATTTTGGAGGGACCATTAGCGTTGCAAGAGACCCTCCACGAACTTAGACGCACGCACGAGCCGGCGATTTTACTAAAATTAGACTTCGAAAAGGCTTACGACCGCGTCAACTGGGATTTCCTTAGAAAAATCCTCACTAGCCGAGGCTTCTCGCCGGTGTGGGTGCACAGAGTCATGCAGCTGGTCTCGGGGGGCCAAACTGCGGTCTCGGTGAACGGAGAAGTAGGGCACTTCTTCAGGAACAAGCGTGGCTTACGCCAGGGTGACCCCATGTCACCGCTCTTGTTCAACTTCGTGGCAGATGCACTGGCAGCCTTGCTACGGAAAGCAACGGAGGCAGGCCATATCAAAGGGGTGTTGGGACACCTCATCCCAGGGGGGATTTCGCATCTTCAATATGCGGACGACACGCTTCTGTTGTTCCAACCGGACCTACACAGTGTGGCCACGATTAAAACTCTGTTGATTAGCTTTGAACTTATGTCGGGGCTCAAGGTCAACATCCACAAATGCGAAGTGATGCCCATGGGGCTCGATCCGTCCGAGAGTAGACGAATCGCGGACCAGCTCAATTGCAAACTAGGCGAACTCCCGTTTACCTAACTTGGCCTCCCGTTGGATGCCAAACGTATCTCAATTGATGGCTAGGCCCCGCTTTGGACCAAGGTGGGAGGGCGGGTTTGTCCGTGGAGGGGAAAGTTCCTCTCCTCTGCAGCTCGTCTAGTACTCACGAATGCGAGCCTATCCTCGCTGCCGCAGTTCGCGATGGGGTTGTTCCTCCTGGCAGAAGGGGTTCATGCCAAGATGGACACACCCAGGTCCCGATTCTTTTGGGAAGGGGCGGGACCCAAGCGCAAGTACCATATGGTCAGATGAGACGCGGTGTGTCGACCCAAGGACCTAGGGGGGCTAGGGATCACAAACACACGGATCCTAAACATTGCACTATTGTGCAAATGGATTTGGCAGCTGTCGCAGGGGGCGACGGGTATGTGGTTTGATCCGTTGAGCGCTAAATATTTCCCGAACGGGAACTTTTTCGAAGGCAGGGCGCGGGGCTCACCCTTCTGGAATGATCTACAAGCGGTGCGTCCGGCCTTTGCCCTTGGCGCCAAGTTCGTCGTTGGCAATGGCCGCTCGGTCCGCTTCTGGCTTGACCTTTGGTTGGGAGCGGAGCCCCTTTGGGCCCAATTTCAGGACCTGTACGCCCTGGCAGTCAACCCAGAGATGACGGTCGCGACGGCACTTGCCTCCAACCCTCCGGCGATCCACTTCCGTAGAGAGCTAACGTGTAACGCCCTCGATGCGGCTATATCTCCCACGTGTCGAGGCACGACTTAGAGGCATAACCGCATTGAAAGCAATGTCGCAAGTTAGGCAATATTCACAACATCCCATGTAATATAGATAATAAAAGGGGAGATGCATAGTTGGCTTACACTTGCCACGTCAAACAAAGTACATAAATAGCATTACATCAACCAAACACTCATGGCCCGACTACGACACCAAAATAAAAGATAAACCCAACATGCGACACGGTCCCGATCGCCCCAACCGGGCACCACTACTGATCATCGGGGAAAGACACATAGTAACGGCGTGAGTCCTCATCGAACTCCCACTTGAGCTCAAGCGTGTTATCTGGAACAGGGTCATCAGGCCCTGCATCTTTTTTGGAAGTAATTTGTGAGCCACAGGGACTCAGCAATCTCGCACCCTCGCGATCAAGACTATTTAAGCTTATAGGTAAGGCAAGGTAAGGTATGTGGAGCTGCAGCAAGCGACTAGCATATATGGTGGCTATCCTATTCGCAAAAGAGAGCGAGAAGAGGAGGCAAAGCGCAAACGAGTAACTAGAAGACAACCTGCGGCAAGCATTACTCCAACACCGTGTTCATTTCCCGGACTCCACCGAGAAGAGACTATCACGGTAACTCACACAGTTGATTCATTTTAATTAAGTTAAGATTCAAGTTATCTACAACCGGACATTAACAAATTCCCATCTTCCCATAACCGCGGGCACGGCTTTTGAAATTTCAAATCCCTGTAGGGGAGTCCCAACTTAGCCCATGACAAGCTCTCACGGTCAATGAAGGAATAGACCTCCTCCCGAGACACTCCGATTAGACTCGGTATCCCGGTTCTACAAGACACTTCGACAAGTTAAAACAAATCCAGCAACACCGCCTGAATGTGCCGACAAATCCCGATAGGATCTGCACATATCTCATTCTCAGGGCACACTCAGATGAGCCAGACGTCGGGTAAGCTAGCCCAGAGTTACCCCTGGTAGCCCTGGACATTGCTCGGTTGGACCAACACTCAGAGGAGCACTGGCCTGGGGGGGGGGTTAAAATAAGATGACCCTCGGGCTCCGGAAACCCAAGGGAAAAAGAGGCTAGGTGGAAAATGATAAAACCAAGGTTGGGCATTGCTGGAAAAGCTTTATTCAAGGCGAACTATCAAGGGGTTCCCATTATAACCCAACCGCGTAAGGAACGCAAAATCCGGGAACATAACACTGATATGACGGAAACTAGGGCGGCAAGAGTGGAACAAAACACTAGGCAAAAGGCCGAGCCTTCCACCCTTTACCAAGTATATAGATGCATTAAGATAACAAGGTAATATAATGATATCCCAACAAGTAAATATTGTTCCAACAAGGAACGGTCTCCAATCTTCACCTGCAACTAGCAACGCTATAAGAGGGGCTGAGCAAAGCGGTAACATAGCCAATCAACGGTTTACTAGGACATGGTGGGTTAGAGGTTTGACATGGCAATTTAGGAGGCATGATAAGCAAGTGGTAGGCATCGTAGCATAGGCATAGCAAAAGAGCGAGCATCTAGCAAAGCAAAGATAGTAGTGATTTCGAGGGTATGATCATCTTACCTGCAAAGTTGTCAGAGTTGACTGGATCCTCGAAAGCAAACTCAACGGGCTCCTCGTTAGTGAACTCGTCTCCCGGCTCTACCCAAACAAGACAAACAAGCAACAAGGACACAATCAACCACGTGCAAAGCTCAAACAATATGATGCAAACATGGTATGCTATGCGGGATGCGATATGGGATGCATATGCAATATTTGACAAGGAATGAATGAACCTGGCCTCAACTTGGGAATCCAAGTATGCCACTGGAAAGGTGAGATGAAATCGCTTGAAAACGATATAAAGATCACCGGAATCAGAGTTACGGTTTGGAAATGGCAAGCAATTCAAATATGATCACGTTCTGCGATTTATAGCAAGTAGCCATCTAAATGCAACAAGATGAACATGCTACATCACTCAAATATGATAACAAAATACATGCCAGGGATCCATTCATGATGCTTAACAAACGAGGAGCACTGAGCTACGGCCAATTCATTCATTAACAGGTTCAAATAAGCATAGCAAAAATGCATTTGGTAAACGGATTTCGGACTTAGTGAAATTAACACTTGTCTGAAATTTCAGATCAGGTAGCACACTTTGGAGCATGAAAACTATATGCTACAGGACCTGAACATGGCAAAGTAAAGCATGGCATGGAGCTACTCAAAGATCTTAACAAAAGTCCCTTAGTGACCTTGAGCCAAAAGGGATCAGAAAATACATTTGCAAGCATGTGAACATGGCAAAAACATAATCAGTTCTTAGATTTAGTGAAAAACTGGAGCATGCGAAATCAGATATCAAGTAGGCATGTTTACGAGCTCGATGCACTCACTACAGAGCATGTCATGACAATCTAAGCATACACCCATCAAGAATACACATTATCCAAGCTATACATGGCAAGAACAATAACATAGCATGCACAAATCAACTACAAAATCCTCAGCAAATCGCTAACAAGTAGACAATCTACCCAGATTCATGAAATGACAAAAGTAGAGCTCGATTGACTCAAGCTAGAGTGCTCCATAATTGCAAACAAAGACATGGATGGATAGAGTACTATAAGGTTAACGAAACATCCTTACTGATCATCCTCAAAAGAGGCACATATCACTAGGAAACAACATGAACATATGGCATATTGAGATAAACAGATCAAGGACTTAGTGGAATTGCTAAGTCCCTGAAATCAGCATTAACGAATGCACCACTTTGCAAGCTTGTGCTAGTCACCACACACATCACAAAAATACATGGGTTGCATCTCTGGATAGATGGCAAAACATATAAAAAAACTCATGTAGAGCTCAGGGGCATATCAGGCACACAATATTCATGGCAAAAATGACAAATATCTAATTGGAGCTGCAGATCTGACATATCTCAAATAACATTCTTCCAACAGCATTTCGGGTATCAAGCTGAACTCAAATGAAAATGATGTAATGAGATGAAATGATGTGCTCTCTGAGACGAACATTTTGATATGCTATATGCTCAAAACGGAGCTACGGATGCGGAAATATAGCATGATGAAATATGCTAAAATACTGAAAATGGGAGCAAAGTCAACCCTAGGGTTTCCTCAGATATGGATCCGGGCATGTTTACTGTAGCGGCACGAGAACCGTGGTTGGCCGGAGCTTCATCAGGGAAGGAGGAGGCCGGCCGGAATGGGCGGGGAGGCGAGGCCGGAGGTGGGGCGACGTCGGGGACGGAGCGGGATGCGGCTCGCCGGAGCTCGGCGTCGCGGGTCGGCGAGGGGGCGGAGATGGCGCGGCGGCTCTGGTGGAGGTTGGTGGCGGCGACGAAGATCCGGCGGGGCGGCGCTCGCCGGCGCGGTGGCGGGGCGGCACCGGCGAAGGCGGCGGGGCGGCGCTGGAGGCAGGCGGCGGCGGATCCCGCGGTGTCGGGCGGCGGGCGGTTCGGGCCTCGGGGGCCCGCTGCGGGCCGCGGCAGGCCGACGGCGTGGGACGGCGATGTGGGCGCGCACCCGCCACGTGGCGGTCACTGGTTGACAGCGGCGGGATGTCCGGTGCGGCCCGGACGTTGTCCGGCCGCGCGGATGGAGCGGGGCTAGGGTTTGGAAGAGGGGATCCGGGATTTTCGAGGAGGGGTCTTTATATAGAGGTAGAGGGAGCTAGGAGTGTCCAAATGAGGTGCGGTTTTCGGTCACGCGATCGTGATCGAACGCTCTAGATGATAGAGAGGGTTTTGGTGGGTTTTGGGCCAAATTGAAGGGGTGTTGGGCTGCAACACACACGAGGCCTTCTCGGTCCCTCGGTTAACCGTTGGAGCATCAAACGCAGTCCAAATGGTATGAAACTTGACAGGCAGTCTACCGGTAGTAAACCAAGGCCGCTTGGCAAGTCTCGGTCCAATCCGGAAATGTTTAATACCCACACACGAAAGAAAGGTAGAAATGACCACCGGAGGAGAACGAAGCGCCAGAATGCAAAACAGACAACGGGGAAAATGCTCGGATGCGTGAGATGAACACGTATGCAAATGCAATGCACATGATGACATGATATGAGATGCATGACAACGACAATAACACACGGAGACAAAAACCCGAACCCGAGAAAATAAAATAACGTAAGGCCGGAAACGGCAAGAGTTGGAGTACATATTGGGTAAATCATATCCGGGGTGTTACAACACTCCACCACTACGAAAGGATCTCGTCCCGAGATCTAGGACTGAAAGAACGCCGGGTATTCAGAACGGAGGTGATCCTCGCGTTCCTAGGTTGCTTCACGGTCGGAATGGTGTGACCACTTGACTTTGAGGGATTTGATTGACTTGTTGCGAGTCTTGCGTTCAGTCTCTTCAAGAATAGCAACGGGGTGCTCACGATAAGAGAGATGTTCTTGGAGCTCAATGTCCTCGAAGTTGACGGTGCGGTCAGGAGACTTGAAGCACTTTCGGAGCTGAGAGACATGGAACACGTCATGCACATTTGCAAAGTTTGAAGGAAGCTCGAGTTGATAGGCGAGATCGCCTCTCTTGCTGACGATCTTGAAAGGTCCCACGTATCTAGGGGCAAGCTTCCCTTTGATACCGAAGCGACGCATACCTTTCATAGGAGAGACGCGGAGGTAAACATGATCTCCGATCTCGAAAGCCAAATCACGGTGCTTACTATCACAGTAGCTCTTCTGGTGGGATTGGGCTGCTTTGAGGTTATCTCGAATGACTTTGCACATTTCCTCTGCCTCTGTGATTAAGTCATTTCTCAGAAGTTGACGTTCACCGGTTTCAGACCAGTTGAGAGGGGTACGGCACTTCCTGCCATACAGAATTTCAAATGGGGCCTTGCCCGAACTTGCTTGAAAACTGTTGTTGTAGGAGAATTCAGCATATGGAAGACAATCCTCCCACTTCATGCCGAAGGAGATCACACAAGCCCTGAGCATATCTTCAAGAATCTGATTGACACGCTTGACTTGACCGCTAGTTTGAGGATGGAAAGCTGTACTGAAGCGGATGTTGGTGCCCATGGCCTTCTGAAAAGAATCCCAAAACTTGGAGGTAAAGATGCTGCCACGGTCTGAAGAGAGCACTTGTGGAATAGCATGCAGAGAGACAATCCGAGAGGTATAGAGTTCCGCCAATTGAGCTGTAGTGATAGACTCTTTGATAGGCAGAAAGTGAGCCACTTTAGTGAGTTTGTCAATGACAACGAATATAGCATCATTGCCACGTTTGGACTTTGGAAACCCAGTCACGAAGTCCATCTCAATGTGGTCAAACTTCCATTCTGGAATGGCAAGAGGTTGGAGGAGACCAGCTGGCCTTTGGTGTTCTGCCTTCACTCTTCTGCAGACATCGCATTCATTCACGAACTGAGCAATCTCGCGCTTCATTCGAGTCCACCAATAAGCCTGCTTGAGGTCCTGATACATCTTCGTGTTCCCAGGGTGGATGGAGAGGAGAGAATTGTGAGCCTCATTCATGATCACTTTACGAAGGTCACCTTTGGGCACAACAATACGATCCTCGAAGAAGAGAGTATCCTTGTCATCAAGGCGGTAGCACTTGTACTTGGGTTGACTCTTGGCAATCCCAATCTTCACCTTTTTCACCATAGCATCAAGAAGCTGGGATTGGCGAATCTGGTCTTCCAAGGTAGGAGAGACTTGAAGGTTGGCGAGGAAACCTTGAGGAACAACTTGCAGATTAAGTTTGCGGAAAGCTTCACAAAGCTCGGGTTGATAAGGCTTGAGAATTAGACTGTTGCAATAAGCCTTCCTGCTCAATGCGTCAGCAATCACATTGACCTTGCCTGGAGTATACTCGATACTCGGATTATACTCTTGAATCATTTCGACCCATCGAGTTTGCCTGAGGTTGAGATTAGGCTGAGTGAAGATGTACTTGAGACTCTTGTGGTCAGTGAAAATGTCCACTTTTCTTCCCAATAAGAGATGTCTCCAAGTCAAAAGAGCATTCACAACTGCCGCCAACTCAAGGTCATGAGTGGGGTAGTTCTTCTCGTTGGGCTTCAACTGGCGAGAGGTATAAGCCACTACTTTCTTCTCTTGCATCAACAATGCGCCAAGACCATGAAGAGAGGCATCACAAAAGACCTCGTACGGTTTGGATTCATCAGGAGGAGTTAGAACTGGAGCAGTGACCAATTTCTCTTTCAAGGTGTTGAAAGCGATGTCACATTCCGAGACCAAACGTACTTTACATGCTTCTGAAGAAGATTTGAGAGAGGCTTCGTGATCTTATAAAAGTTTTCAACGAATCTTCGACAGTAGCTTGCGAGACCGAGGAAGCTACAGAGTTGCTTCACGTTCTGAGGTGGTTCCCAATTCGCAATTACAGACACCTTCTCAAGATTCACCGCAATGCCCTTGGCAGAGATGATATGACCAAGATAAAGAACCTCATTGAGCCAAAATTCGCACTTGGAGAACTTGTCGTAGAGCTTGTGTTCTCTACGCTTATCGAGCACCAAAAGCAAGTGCTTGGCATGATCTTCCTTGTTCTTCGAAAAGACCAGAATGTCGTCAAGATAGACCAAAACGAAGTCATTGGTGTAGGCGTTGAAGATGAAGTTCATCATGCGAGAGAAAGTCGGAGGAGCGTTGACGAGGCCAAAAGACATGACAATGTATTCATATGAACCAAAGCTTGTCCTGAAAGCCGTCTTGGGAATATCTTGCTCACGGATTCGAATCTGGTGATAACCCATACGGAGATCAATCTTGGAGAATACTTGGGCACCTTTGAGTTGTTCGAACAGCTCGCTGATGTTGGGAAGTGGGTATTTGTTCTTGATGGTCTTCTTGTTCAATGGACGGTAGTCAACACAAAGTCGGTCCGTTCCATCCTTCTTCTTCACAAGAAGAACACCACAACCCCACGGAGAAGAACTAGGTCGAATGAGACCCATTCTCTCTTGAACATCGAGTTGTTTCTTCAGCTCCTTCAGCTCTTTAGGTCCGAGCTTGTAAGGATGCTTGCACACTGGTTGTGTGCCAGGCTCAAGATCGATGACGAATTCAACTGGCCGGTGCGGAGGCATTCCTGGAAGCTCTTCTAGAAAGACGTCTTGATATTCGCAAACGACTGGGATTTGTGAGATAGCATCCAGTTCACCCTTCTCATTGAGAGAAAACAGACGGATGGTATCGTCACGAGCGGCAAAGACAATTATATCCTCAGACGAATGAGTCAATTGAATCTGCCTGGCGGCACAATCAAGATGCGCCTTGTGCTTAGAAAGCCAATCCATTCCGAGAATAAGATCAATATCCGAGTTACCAAGAACCACCGGAGAAGAAAGAAACTTGTAGTCGCCCAACGTGATAGTAACATCCGAGGCCATAGCGCTTGCATTCATGAATTTACCCGGAGAAACAACAGATAACTGACTAGGCAAATCTTGTAAAGGCAACTCATGCTTAGAAACGAATGGTCTCGAGATGAAACAATGTGATGCACCAGTGTCAAAAAGAACTTTAGCAGGAATATCGTTAACAGGAAGGTTACCCATGATGACATCTGACGAGTCCTCTGCCTGAGCTGCATTCATCAAGTTGACCTTTGCAGACTTGGGGTTATGCTTGACCACAGCTGTACTTGCCGATCTCACAGGAGGAGGAGGAGGGAGACGCCTCTGATTGAAGCATTTGTTGGCATAGTGACCCTTCTGTTGGCACTTGTTGCACGTGACCTCTGAAAGCGGACGGTGATACGGAGCACTCGATCTTGGAGCTTGAGACGAAGTCTTGTTCTGAAAGCCAGGGTTGGGTGGGTGGGAAGATCCACTGCCACCTTTGCTCTTTCTGATACGGCTGACGGAACGGAGGAGGAGGAAGCCAATACTTCTGCTGCTTGGCCACTTGAGTAGAGGATGAAGGAGTAGCATCTCTGACTCGCTTCTTGGAATCATCACACCTCAGTTGAGCGGCCTCTTGCTTCAATGCCATGTTGTAGAACTCATCGTACCTCAAGGGCTCAAAGAGAACAAGAGCTAGCTGGATTTCTTCTCTGAGACCACCCCTGAACTGGTATATCATGCTCTTCTCGTCAGGGACGTCCTGCTTAGCAAAGCGGGCGAGCTTCTGAAACAACTTGTTGTAGTCATAGACAGACAAAGAGCCTTGCTTCAGGTTGCGGAATTCCTCACGCTTGCTTTCAACCACGCTCTGAGGAATATGATGAGCTTTGAAGTCTTGACGGAATTCATCCCAGGTAATCACACGGCCTCCTCTGGAATCCTTGTACTGCTGGAACCATTCTGCAGCTTGGTCTTTGAGTTGGAAGGAAGCGAACTTGACAAAGTCCTCAGGCCTGACGTTACTGCACTCGAAATGCTTGCACAGATCCACGAGCCAATCGTCAGCATCAGTTGCCTCAACACAATTGCTGAAAGTCTTTGGCCCGTTAGCAAGGAACTGGTTGAGTGTAGCAAAGTGATTCTGATTGTTGCCTTGGTTGCCTTGGTTCGCTTGATTGCGCTCTTGAAGAATTTGCATGATCAACTGTGTGTTTGCATTGGTTGCGGCCATCACAGCTTGCCATGCCTCCGGAGGAGGAGGAGGTGGTGGCGGATCCTGATTCTGATTCTGATTGGTGCTCTTAGCGGGAGCCATCCTGAAGAGGGTGACAACCGTTAGCACATTGACAGATAAAATGAAGCTGAATCAAACGGGTTGAAATTGCAACATAAAGTCTTCACATCCGAACAAAATGAACGAATGCATTCCACTTGAAATGGTCACATATCCATAAATTGAGAAGCCACTTAGAATTTAGGTAGAGGAATAAATCAACAAGGTACGGATCAAGAACGAATACTCGGTAAGAAATCCCAATCTCAAACCAAATATCCGTGGAAGAAGAACTAGAGCTACAAGAATTCCCACCTATGAAACTCCCGAACCTTTCCGGTTATGCAATCAGGTGTTGGGGATACAGGGGAAGCATAATATCTCACCCAAATCTAGCAAATCCTACATCCAGCTGTATCCATCCTTCAACACATAACCGAGAAAAACTTCGGAAACCATCTACCTCAACCTTCGAAAAGCATCCGTTATACAAGTTATGGCGATACTCCCGAACTCCCGCCCCAGTACTGGGTGGCGTCGAGGTTATCTCACCAACGAACTGCATAAAAGAGATTTTCGATGTCGGCGTACTAAACTCAGGTATTCCAGAACTGCAACGATAAAATTGTGACGACAACACCTCGGAGCTCAACTCCCCGGGACACTGCCACAACCCCTAAAGACAGGAGGCACCAAGAACAATGTTCTCGTCACAAAACCATCGGAACGATTCCAAGATACCCGCGTGATCCTAAAATTTTTTTAGTGAAATTTGAGAAGAGAAGAGTCAAAACTCTACGTCAGGATGCCTTACCAGAGCGATGAGGAGACTGGGGAGTAAAAAGAATTCCTAAACTCTCCGATATATAATTCCTAAATGACTCAAAACATTTTTCTAGACTCAACTCGGCCGCTAATAACGATCAAGCAATGGGGCTCCTAAGGTCGGGGAAGGCTCTGATACCAACTTGTAACGCCCTCGATGCGGCTATATCTCCCACGTGTCGAGGCACGACTTAGAGGCATAACCGCATTGAAAGCAATGTCGCAAGTTAGGCAATCTTCACAACATCCCATGTAATATAGATAATAAAAGGGGAGATACATAGTTGGCTTACACTCGCCACATCAATCAAAGTACATAAATAGCATTACATCAACCAAACACTCATGGCCCGACTACGGCGCCAAAATAAAAGATAAACCCAACATGCGACACGGTCCCGATCGCCCCAACTGGGCACCACTACTGATCATCAGGGAAAGACACATAGTAACGGCGTGAGTCCTCGTCGAACTCCCACTTGAGCTCAAGCGCGTCATCTGGAACGGAGTCATCAGGCCCTGCATCTGGTTTGGAAGTAATCTGTGAGCCACAGGGACTCAGCAATCTCGCACCCTCGCGATCAAGACTATTTAAGCTTATAGGTAAGGCAAGGTAAATATGTGGAGCTGCAGCAAGCGACTAGCATATATGGTGGCTAACCTGTTCGCAAAAGAGAGCGAGAAGAGAGGCAAAGCGCGAACGAGTAACTAGAGACAACCTGCGGCAAGCATTACTCCAACACCGTGTTCACTTCCTGGACTCTGCCGAGAAGAGACCATCACGGTAACTCACACAGTTGATTCATTTTAATTAAGTTAAGGTTCAAGTTATCTACAACCGGACATTAACAAATTCCCATCTGCCCATAACCGCGGGCACGGCTTTCGAAAGTTCAAATCCCTGCAGGGGAGTCCCAACTTAGCCCATGACAAGCTCTCACGGTCAACGAAGGAATAGACCTCCTCCCGAGACATTCCGATCAGACTCGGTATCCCGGTTCTACAAGACACTTCGACAAGTTAAAACAAATCCAGCAACACCGCCCGAATGTGCCGACAAATCCCGATAGGAGCTGCACATATCTCGTTCTCAGGGCACACTCAGATGAGCCAGACGTCGGGTAGGCCAGCCCAGAGTTGCCCCTGGTAGCCCCGGACATCGCTCGGTTGGACCAACACTCAGAGGAGCACTGGCCCCGGGGGGGGGGTTAAAATAAGATGACCCTCGGGCTCCGAAAACCCAAGGGAAAAAGAGGCTAGGTGGAAAATGATAAAACCAAGGTTGGGCATTGCTGGAAAAGCTTTATTCAAGGCGAACTATCAAGGGGTTCCCATTATAACCCAACCGCGTAAGGAACACAAAATCCGGGAACATAACACCGATATGACGGAAACTAGAGCGGCAAGAGTGGAACAAAACACTAGGCAAAAGGCCGAGCCTTCCACCCTTTACCAAGTATATAGATGCATTAAGATAACAAGGTAATATAATGATATCCCAACAAGTAAATAATGTTCCAACAAGGAACGGTCTCCAATCTTCACCTGCAACTAGCAACGCTATAAGAGGGGCTGAGCAAAGCGGTAACATAGCCAATCAACGGTTTGCTAGGACATGGTGGGTTAGAGGTTTGACATGGCAATTTAGGAGGCATGATAAGCAAGTGGTAGGCATCGTAGCATAGGCATAGCAAAAGAGCGAGCATCTAGCAAAGCAAAGATAGTAGTGATTTCGAGGGTATGATCATCTTGCCTGCAAAGTTGTCAGAGTTGACTGGATCCTCGAAAGCAAACTCAACGGGCTCCTTGTTAGCGAACTCGTCTCCCGGCTCTACCCAAACAAGACAAACAAGCAACAAGGACACAATCAACCACGTGCAAAGCTCAAACAATATGATGCAAACATGGTATGCTATGCGGGATGCGATATGGGATGCATATGCAAGATTTGACAAGGAATGAATGAACCTGGCCTCAACTTGGGAATCCAAGTATGCCACTGGAAAGGTGAGACGAAATCTCTTGAAAACGATATAAAGATCACCGGAATCAGAGTTACGGTTTGGAAATGGCAAGCAATTCAAATATGATCACGTTTCGCGATTTACAGCAAGTAGCCATCTAAATGCAACAAGATGAACATGCTACAGCACTCAAACATGATAACAAAATACATGCCAGGGATCCATTCATGATGCTTAACAAACGAGGAGCACTGAGCTATGGCCAATTCATTCATTAACAGGTTCAAATAAGCATGGCAAAAATACATTTGGCAAACAGATTTCGGACTTAGTGAAATTAACACTTGTCTGAAATTTTAGATCAGGTAGCACACTTTGGAGCATGAAAACTATATGCTACAGGACCTGAACATGGCAAAGTAAAGCATGGCATGGAGCTACTCAAAGATCTTAACAAAAGTCCCTTAGTGACCTTGAGCCAAAAGGGATCAGAAAATACATTTGCAAGCATGTGAACATGGCAAAAACATAATCAGTTCTTAGACTTAGTGAAAAACTGGAGCATGCGAAATCAGATATCAAGTAGGCATGTTTATGAGCTCTATGCACTCACTACAGAGCATGTCATGACAATCTAAGCATACACCCATCAAGAATACACATTATCCAAGCTATACATGGCAAGAACAATAACATAGCATGCACGGATCAACTACAACATCCTCGGCAAATTGCTAACAAGTAGACAATCTGCCCAGATTCACGAAATGACAAAAGTAGAGCTCGATTGACTCAAGCTAGAGTGCTCCATAATTGCAAACAAAGACATGGATGGATAGAGCACTACAAGATTAACAAAACATCCTTACTGATCATCCTCAAAAGAGGCACGGATCACTAGGAAACAACATGAACATATGGCATATTAAGATAAATAGATCAAGGACTTAGTGGAATTGCTAAGTCCCTGAAATCAGCACTAACGAATGCACCACTTTGCAAGCTTGTGCTAGTCACCACACACATCACAAAAATACATGGGTTGCATCTCTGGATAGATGGCAAAACATATAACAAAACTCATGTAGAGCTTAGAGGCATATCAGGCACACAATATTCATGGCAAAAATGACAAATATCTAATTGGAGCTGCAGATCTGACAATTATCTCAAATAACATTCTTCCAACAGCATTTCGGGCATTAAGATGAACTCAAATGAAAATGATGCAATGAGATGAAATGATGTGCTCTCTGAGACGAACATTTTGATATGCTATATGCTCAAAACGGAGCTACAGATGCGGAGATATAGCATGATGAAATATGCTAAAAATACTGAAAACGGGAACAAAGTCAACCCTAGGGTTTCCTCAGATATGGATCCGGGCATGTTTACTGTAGCGGCGCGAGAACCGAGGTTGGCCGGAGCTTCGCCGGGGAAGGAGGAGGCCGGCCGGAACGGGCGGGGAGGCGAGGCCGGAGATGGGGCGACGCCGGGGACGGAGCGGGACGGCGGCTCGCCGGAGCTCGGCGTCGCGGGTCGGTGAGGGGGCGGAGATGGCGCGGCGGCTCCGGTGGAGGTTGGTGGCGGCGACGAAGATCCGGCGGGGCGGCGCTCGCCGGCGCGATGGCGGGGCGGCACCGGCGAAGGCGGCGGGGCGGCGCTGGAGGCAGGCGGCGGCGGATCCCGCGGTGTCGGGCGGCGGGCGGTTCGGGCCTCGGGGGCCCGCTGCGGGCCGCGGCAGGCCGGCGGCGTGGGACGGCGATGTGGGCGCGCACCCGCCACGTGGCGGTCACTGGTTGGCGGCGGCGGGATGTCCGGTGCGGCCCGGACGTTGTCCGGCCGCGCGGATGGAGCGGGGCTAGGGTTTGGAAGAGGGGATCCGGGATTTTCGAGGAGGGGTCTTTATATAGAGGTAGAGGGAGCTAGGAGTGTCCAAATGAGGTGCGGTTTTCAGCCACGCGATCGTGATTGAATGCTCTAGATGATGGAGAGGGTTTTGGTGGGTTTTGGGCCAAATTGAAGGGGTGTTGGGCTGCAACACACACGAGGCCTTCTCGGTTCCTCGGTTAACCGTTGGAGCATCAAACGAAGTCCAAATGGTACGAAACTTGACAGGCGGTCTACGGTAGTAAACCAAGGCCGCTTGGCAAGTCTCGGTCCAATCCGGAAATGTTTAATCCCCATACACGAAAGAAAGGTAGAAATGACCACTGGAGGAGAACGAAGCGCCGGAATGCAAAACGGACAACGGGGAAAATGCTCGGATGCATGAGATGAACACGTATGCAAGTGCAATGCACATGATGACATGATATGAGATGCATGACAACGATAACAACACACGGAGACAAAAACCCGAACCCGAGAAAATAAAATAACTTAAGGCCGGAAACGGCAAGAGTTGGAGTACATATTGGGTAAATCATATCCGGGGTGTTACATAACGGGCCCTGAACAAGCACATTTAGAGGAGCTTCTTGGCCTGACACAATCAGTGACGTTGTCCACTTCCGCTGACACGGTCATCTGGGCTCTCACCTCGTCCGGAAAGTTCACGGTCAAGTCACTATACCGCAGGCTGTGCCAGGGCCAGGGGCCGGCCTTCCCGATGCCGACGGGCTTGTGGAATGCACGTATTCCGCTTAAGGTCAAGGTGTTCTTTTGGAAACTATTCCGCAATAGACTTCCCACATCCGCTATTGTTGCTAAACGCAACGGCCCGTCTTCCGGTTTATGTGCCATATGCAACACCATGGAAGATGCGAACCACGTGTTCTTCCGCTGCCCTCTAGCGCGTTTTGCCTGGAGTGCAGTCCGAGAAGCCACCAACACCACTTGGGACCCGCACTCGGCCGCCGACCTTGCGGCCATAATTGCTTCGATGACTGGTGGCAGTAAGCGCGTGCTTTGGAGCTGCCTAGGCGCCTTAGCCTGGGCTATGTGGCTTACTAGGAACAAACTTGCCATTGAGGGAATATTCCCATCACACCCTGCTAATATTCTTTACAAATGCAACATTCTTCTGCAGCAGTGGAGTCCGTTGGCGAAGCGCAAGGATGCTGAGAGGATGAAGCAAGCTCAAGATTGTCTTCGCCAAGTCTACGTTTTGGCTAGGGAGCTGTCCGCCACTTCTACGACGTGAAGTGGTTCCTTTTGTCTCGCGAGCGAGCCTGCGTGCTCTAAGCTCTTGGCCTTCGGCCTACAATAGACTCGCTGTGACTGCCTTTGGCCTATGGCCTGCCGTTAACTTACTGTGCTTTCGCGCCAGCGTGGCCTGAGCCTCCGTGCTCGTTCCGTTTATCCTAGACCCGTCTGTAAACCCTGCCTAAGTTGTGGGCTTTATTAATTTAAAGCCGGACGCCTCTAGCATCTTCCTTCTAAAAAAATCTTGCTGAGAATAAGGTGCTCAGACATTCAGACTTTCAACAAAAGGAATTGTTTGATTCTCTACAATAATAAGAGAACTGGTGTTGGTTAATTTGTTTCTTTGGGTTTTTTAGATAGATCTTTGTAGCTTTATTCTCTTTTCTTGGTACCTTATGTATCATACTTTTATATAATGAAAATTACCATAGAACTATTGTCCTATGGTGTGCGCTTCAAAAATAAATAAATAAAAGGAGAAATTTTATTTGATGGCAATGGCGTCAGGTTGAAGGGATAACAGCCATATCACCCTTATGAGGCATGCCGACACCGTGGTCTGATATTACTTTTCTTCTTTTCTTGTTTCACTAGTTACTTTTCATTGTGTTGCAGTGGGATATAAATATTTTAGTAGGTTAGCTAGTGATTATCTGCCCATATTAGTACGATCGTGTAAGAAAAGGATATTTCTTTGGTAAACCTTTATTTCGTTAGCATTTATTGGCTACATAAGAGAACAAAATTTAACTTTTAATGAAGTCAATAAGTTGTGGGCAGATGATGCGGTCTTCAGGTAAAATTGATCAAAACCCCGAAGAGCGACAGAAGGAGATCATGCACAAGGTCTGAAGAGGGACAAGCGGACAACAGAACCTTATATTATTTTCGAATTAGAGGAGATATATCTTATTGTGGAATTCATGCTTCTTTATTGTTACTTTTATTTTGTGTGTTCCCTTTTTCCTTTTTTAGAAAAATCATTACCACCTTAAAAATAAATACATTACTTACAATCCATCAATATTTTAAAGGAATCACGTATGTTCTAAAAAATTATGAGCTTTTTTACACCTACTGAACACTATCTAAAAAATTATTTTCTATTTGAAAAATGTGAAAATGGGATAAAGGGATAAAATGGAAGAATAAAAGGAACAATTAAAACTACCAGGAAAAAGTAACATTCGGAAGAAAAACTGCAAAGAAAAACACGTAAAATAAAGAGAAGCAGCGGAAACTTATTAATGGCCCTTGATCCATCAGACACCTTGTCTATACGACAAGCGAGCAAACCACAGATGGGTTTTCTTTTTTCTTTTTTCCTCTTTTTTAGTAAAATCACATGTTTTTTCAATAAACTATTCGCAAGTTTTATTATTCATGTTTTTTCTTAAAGTTCAAATGTTTGAAACAATGTTTTGTTTTTATAAATTGTTTGCAATTTCATAAAATTCCCGGATTTTTATAAAAAAAATGTCAGAGTTTTCAAAAATATTTAAAATGTTCAAAACATGTTGTAAATATCAAAAAAAATGTTCATATGTTTTATAAAAAGTTCATGTTTTGAGAAAATGTTAGAGAATTTCAAAAACTCTTCATGGTTTTCAAAAAATGTTAGAAATTTTGAAGAATGGTTTGTGATGTCAAAATTATTCACATAAAAAAATTGTTCATGTTTTTGTAAAATGTTTAGAATTACAAAAAGGAAAAGTTTTCAAAAATCGTTTGCATTTCCAGTAATATTTGACATTCCAAATTTGTTCCCAAATTTTAAAAATGTTCAAAAACTTTTAAATGTTTCAAATCTAATGCAACTGTGAGTTCATAAATATTTGCGATGCAACTTAATCACCGGCAACTATTAGTTCTACAATCTACGCGGATGTGTTCTGGAGTGCTAGTTTGTCGGTCTGATTCGTCCAAAGGGTGTCTCCAGCACCAACTCTAAAACCGCCAGCATACTTCCCGACCACACCATTCAGATCGTAGAAGTCATCCAACGTAAACATGTATCGTTCTGCAGGGCGATCCGAATGCGTCTGGACAACAACCGCGCCCGCCCAGTTGAAGCACAACGTGCCGGTTTTCTCATTTCTTTTTTCGTTTTCTATTTTTTTTCTCCGTTGTTTTTCATTTCTTTGTTTTTGTTTCTTTTTTTTCTTCTCCGTTTTTCTTCATTGTTTCATTATCCGAATGCTTATTCGACACTTTTTAAATACTTGTTCCACATTCTAACACTTGATCAACACTTTTCAAATACTCATTCAACATTTTTTTAAACTTATTCAACATTTTTTTTCTTTTGTTTCATTTGGTTTTTCTTCTTTTTT
Source organism: Triticum aestivum (assembly GCF_018294505.1). Lineage (NCBI taxonomy): Eukaryota > Viridiplantae > Streptophyta > Magnoliopsida > Poales > Poaceae > Triticum > Triticum aestivum. The sequence continues at coordinate 742,872,150 of NC_057797.1, forward strand.
TTGCATTCTTTATTCTTTCTTCTCAGATTAGATTTGTTTCACTCTTGTTCATTTCCTTTTTTTCTGCATTTTTTGTTTGGTTTTCTTGTTTCTTCTTCATTTTTTTTCGTGCGTGTTTTCTTATAATTCCTTTTTTTCACTCTACATTTTTGTACATGTCAAAAAAAATAATTGTAACAAGTGATCAACATTTTTTGTGCACACATTCAACATTGTCCAAATGCTTTTTTAACATCTTTCAAATACTTCTTCAACATTTTAATAGTTATTTAATATTTCAAATACTTTCTCAACATTTTAATACTTACTCAACATTTTTAATACGCATTCAACATTTTCTCTCTCCCTATCTCTCCCTAATAATAAAGCACGGATTGAGTCTCCGGGTTCACCGTCGCGGCAATTTGCGAAAAAGCCCCTGTAGTTTTTGTTATTCAACCCGCGCTCCTTTTTTTTGAGTGAAAAAAAAACGATTTGTTTTTTACTCCTCGCATCCATCTCCTCCTTCCCCGCAAGCGAGCTAGGGTGGAGCCGCCGCCTCTCCGGCGTGCCCGCTGGTGCTCCGTCCACCCCTCTTCTTCATCTTCTCCCCCAACCCCTACTCCTCCCAGGACCAACCGTGGTGGACGACATGCCCGCCGGCGCTCCGTCCTCCCCTCTTCTCCATCTTCTATCCTCCCCTTCTCCCTCCTCCATCCCTGTCCAGTCCCCACCTCCCCTCACCCCTACTCCCCACAGGCCCACGAGGATCGAGCGTGCGCGGGCGGCGTTGGTGGACGAGTTGGGCGATGTGTGGAGGACCTCAAGTACTGCCTCCCCTGCACCTCAATCGTCGTCACGGCTACCAACTTCTTTGTCCCCCAAGTACTGGTTTTCAGCAGATCCGGGCGAGGTGAGAGACTCTGCTTCTCTCTATTGGCTACAGAGACAGATTTACTCTCTATTAGCTACAGAGACAGATTTAGGGTCAGATTTGATTTGTTTGTATTCAGGTAATTAAATGATGTTGGAGGTTGTGATGCAGCACAAGTAGCACAAGTTCATCATGTCCACTGCCCTTCATTGAATATCAGGTTCAATTTTCTTGATTTTTTACTTGAGCTGTTACTCATAGCATTTTTTTAATCTGGGTATCATAGAGTTGGTGTAGTTAAATGATGTAAGGGGATAAGGAACAAAATTGTGTAAGACGATACTAACCTGTACTCATATTAGTCCAACATTGTTGGATATTGCTTGGAGATTTGCCCTTTTTATAAGAAATCAAAAACAGTCTGTAATCTGGACGTGTACGAACGTTGCGTGAACATTTTTCTGTTTAAATTGGGCGTCCAATCTCTGTAAGCTGGGTGTTGCCTGTACTTTATATTAGTCCAATGTTTGCCAGTTCCTGGTTGATTCCCTATTTGATGTGAATCCATGAACAAATAAGTTTATGAACAAGTTCCTGTTTGCTCCCTGTTTGATTCAAGTCTGAAAGATTCATAGATGCTACACTTCAGTTATAAATGCACAAAAAGTTAGGACTGATAATATTATGAAAGAAATATGTTCCATCCGCCCCTACCCCTTGTAAATATATATTTAAATGTGCATGCCCACTTTGTCGGAACACCGCCCAATGCTGGAAGACAATCCGCCGTCCGACGGTGTTGCACAGTTCGCCGCAACTTTGTCGGCTGGTTCTTCACTTGAGGTATGTAGACAAGGAGTATTGAAATTATGGTCTTTTGTTTTCTGCAACCTAACGTTCATTGCTTCAGATGTGTCTTTGGTCTTATTTTACTACTGGTTGTGATTGTGGTACATAACACTGATGTTGAAAGCGTGGATCAGGTCCTATATTAGCTATCTTTGATTTACATCCAAAGTTCAGTTATAATTATAGGCTGGAAACTTTATATTATTTTGCTATCTTATTTCGTTTGTGAAAGTAGCTGCAACAAGTAGCAGTTTGAATTGATGCAATCAAGTAAGCAAGGCTTTGATTGTAAAATTTGTGTGTTGGCATAGGCTGAAGCAAGCACCTTTACTATCTGTATTTGTCTGAATCTTTTTGTGTTGTCATAGGCTGAATCAGTAGTTGGTGCAGCTAGCTGCAGCAAGCACCAGCTTAACTTAATGCTAGCATTTACTTGAAGCCTTGATATGCTCTTGCCGACTGGGTAAACTAGCACATCTTCGATCTGTATGCTTGAATCTTTAGTTTGTGCAGCTAGCCACTAGCAAGTAATTAAAGCCTTGATCTGCTCTTGCCGACAAAATAATCTTGGAAGAAGCATCTAGATCACTCCACTATGGGCCCATCCAGTAGCTTTTCAAGATTATCTGTCACTCCACTATTTACTGTATTGTTATAACTGTTCCCTATTTGATTGAACTCCGTGTTGATTGCATCTTTGGAAAATCTGGAATATTGTTTGAACAAGGTAATTGTTGGAGTTTTAACTTCAATTTTTGTTGTCGTTACACAAAATGTCGCCTCCGCCGACTTTGCTGGAAGACCATCAGCCATCGCCTAGACCGACTTCGCTGAAGGTATCTCTTTTTCTTTGTGTAAATTATGATGGAGCTATGTTTACAGTGATTTACAGCCAGGGTTTACTGATGTTTAAACTAGAAAAATTGATTTGAGAAAGTATTTAACGCAATTGGTCTATTGCCATAGGCTCAAGCAAAGCACCTCTTCGATCTGTACGATTTGCCCTCTTGTTTCCTTTATCAAACTATCTGCAGCAAGTAGAAATCTGAATTGATGCAAGCAAGTAGTAACCATTATGGCGGCAATATATGTGAACAGAAAAATGGTGACCTTTTGAAACAATTATATGGTTCCATATATCCAAAGGAATTGACGCCAATTATTATCCTGGAAAAGAGTGTTACCTGGCATAGTGCTTCTTGCTGTACAAATATCCGAATATTATATTTTACACATGTGACGCAAGTCTTATTCGTTTGCAAAAATATGGTTGTACAAGATGGATGCGAACTCCGAAAACAAAATTTGGGACAACTGCTAGCATTCAACGAGAACGAATATGAAGACAACATACCTGCCGATGTACTAGAATTCCTCAGTTGTATCAAGAAAACCAAAATTAAAACTGCTATGTAAGATCTCCAGATATTTGTGCAGATTGATTATGTAAGCTACTCTGGAAACTTGGTGCTAACTTCCATTTTCTCTCAACAGGACATGTGCTATTTATGAAAATGAGCTTCTCTACTACTGGCTGGCAGCCCGTGATGGTGGTTTTAGATATGAAGCTAAGGAAAGCGTGCCTCATAATTCATTGGATGGCCAATTAGATATTGGTGGCTGTAAATGACATGAGTATTTAGCTTTAATAAAATCTACTCCCTCCGTCCCATAATATAAGAACATTTTTGCTTGAAAAACGTTCTTGTATTATGGGATGAAGGGAGTAGATATGTACTCTTGTGGATGAGGCTGGTACTAAATGTGCATTGAATTTACCAGCATTGGTTAATATTGGTTTTACTGTCGACATTGCATAGTGAGTTTATATAATTGATACAAGTGAAGACATATTTTACAAGAATGATTATAGATCCACCAATGCTGGTGCTAGATCTATCGCTGACATGAATTGTGTAAAATAATATGTTAATTCTGTACTTGTAACGTCCCAACTCACCTGTCTAGCTGAAGTGCTGCACTGCTCATCTCGCCTCTTTAAGCGAAGTGATGCACTGCTGCTCTATGTTGGCGTGTGGTAGCAGCCAGTATCCTTGATCTACCTTCGGCTAGAGGAAAATATGACGATGTAACTTTGATCTAGAGCTCGACTCTCTAATGTCAGGACAATTAGGCCAGCAGCCTGCTGCTTTTACTCGTGCGTAGCATCATCCATAATTTCATATTTAAAAAATCGATTGATCCGCAAACCAATATAAGAATAGAAAAGCACTGTGCAATTTCCCAACCAGATAATGTTTGTCTCCAAAAAATCATTCCATTTTAAAAAAAAATCCAAAAACTATTAACCAGATAATGTTCGTCTCCAAAAAATTATTGCATTAAAAAAATCCAAAAACTATTGTCCAAATTTAAAGAAAAAAAATCACCTTTTCAAAAAAAAAAAATCATGCTAATCTACCATGTATTCCATGCACCCCAACTCTTTCATGAGATGAAAGTGTCGAGCTGAAGTTGGTCCACACAAACGATTAGGATGGCTTATTCACGTTCAAGTTACATGGCCCAAAAAGCGATAGTTCAGTGTAATCTTATTTAAGAAACGTTTGCCAAAATTGGATATAAGAAGTGTTGTGTAAAGGCACACAATGTAGATTTTAAATTTTTTCCCGCCCGTTACAACATATGGGCATTGAACCTTGCCGCCCCTGGTCACTGCCGCCGCACCGCCGAATAGGCCGGAGTAGCATCTTCTCCACCATCGCGCCGCCACGGTCGCCCTGCTCGCGCTCGTCTTGGCACGCTGCCCTACCAAGCTCGCGGCCTCCCTCCACGCAGCTGCAACAGCTCGTCGCAGGTCCCGCGACAGTCTCTCTCTAGCGCGCGCGAGTTCCCGTGACGGTGTCCTCCGAGGGCCTTGGCCCAGGCGAAAGTCGCGGCCTCCTCCTTGGCGGGCGTCCAGGATCTCGTCGGCGGTGCTAGCCTGCGAGGTGTTTGACGAAATGCTCAAGGCGGACACGCCCACAAATGGGGCAACACCGTTGGGCAATGCGGTTGACCGAAATGAAAAAGCGAACAAACATGTCCGCTTCGCCGACCCAAATGGTCCGTTTGGGTCTGCGTGTTGGAGTTGCCCTGAAGCCCGTTTTGGTCGCTGGGAGAAGGGCGTGCGAGCAAGCGGGCAGCACATGACCTAAACCCCCTACACTCTCAATGGACCAAACCCAAAAACAGTGCAAAATAAATAAGACATAAAATACAATATTTCAAAAAAAATCAACGGCACCATAAAAATGATTCCATTTTTTAAAACATTCTCAAAATTCTAAAAAAAACCTTCTCAAAGTAAAAATAATAATCGTGTTTTTCTAAACAACAAAAAATAGAATTGACTGAAAGAATATTTCATACACAAGTACTTTATCATAGGTTGAAATGAAAATGGTGAGCCGAAATAGGTCATGACAAACATTATTAGGGTACGCCCAAATTTCATAGTGCAAAAAGAAATGTTCAACGTAACCTTATTTCTAATGTTTCCAATAATCGAATTAAAAAAGTGTTCCATAATGGCACATCGAGCAGGTTATATTTAATTTTTCGCCCGGTGCAACGCACGGGCATTTGTACTAGTTAATAATAAAGCACGGATTGGGTCTCCTGGTTCACCGTCACGGTGTTTTTACACAAAGGCCCCTCACTCTTTTTAAAATCAACCCGCACTCCATGATGTTTCATCTCTTAATCTCTTAAGTGAAACAAAAACGATTCTACAGGAAAAAAAACGATTCTACATACGCCCGTCTCTCTATCCCCACGAGAACACGAACCATCCCGGCCACCCGGCGCTAGGTTCCCTCCGCCGCCGCGCCCCATCCCTTCGCTCCCAGCAACCCTCTCCACCCTCTCCCATCCCCAGTCGTCGTCGTAGCCCCTCGCCGGCGTTCGATATCCAAGACGGAGCCTCGGCCGACTGCTCCTTGGAGCACGCCGCCCGCCGGTGGATGCCCTGATTCTGCGCGACCCCGCCGGAGACTCACCTCGCCAACTTGGCGCCTCCTGCAGGATCTCCGCCACCGCCTAGCGCTTCTGTGCGCAAGGATTTCGACGCCTCTCCCTGGTACCTCTATCTCCACTCCCTCGGGGGCGCTGCTCACTGCTCCACACCCCTTTCTTCTCCCATCCTGTCCAATGCGGCTCATGGCCTGCTACAAACGCTTGCCGTCTCCCGTGCAGGCCCTCCTGGCGGACAGCCTCCAGCCCACACAAGCTTCCCTGTTCTGGCTCTGTCGGCTACCATGGTTGAGTAGAGCGAGGAGATCGAGAGGGGAAATAGTCACTTGATTTTTGCGGATTATGTTGAGCATGGAGATTGATCTTAACGTTTTGGTTGTCCGCAGATTCAATGATGACAACACGCACACCTTTCCCTGATGCTTGGGCAAAGGCATGTATGTCCGATGTGCAGGCAAAACTTTATAGATGCAGATTACATACATTAGAAATTGCCAACTCGATGGATGATAAATACTATGACTTGGGACTCAGAAAAAAGATCAACACGTAGGTATGGGAGTTCGGAATATCCAACATTCCCTAGCTACTCCCTAATTGCTTTACGCACTACCTGCAATTGCAAGCTCAATGTGCTTACATTTCGATTAGCTAAATCTCTTTGTTGGCAATAGTTAATAGGTTAGGTGAAGTTTAGAACAATATGTCAATATGGTAAAGCTTTATTTTATTTAGGCTAGCAGCCTGCTATATAAATTATAAGGTGTGTAAAAAATCTCAGTTAGCTGTGCGTGGCTTCCTTTGATCGGATCGTCGCTTGAGTAGACGATTCGCCGTACACCAAGCTACTATAGGCTTATCACAGTTTGGCCAAGACGAAACTCTCACATATGAGATAGCTACTAGATCAATAGTTCAATTGTTTGCCTCAGGCCATAACCTTGATAACGATAATTTTTTCTTGTACTTACAGATGCAGATTACATAGATCAGGACTTGCTAACTCGGCGTATGACACATACTAAACGACATCAACACGTAGGTATGAGAATTCGGAATATCCAACATTTGCTAACTACTTTTTAATTGCTTCGTCCTCTACCTGCAATTACAACTTCAGTGTGCTTGATTTTCAATTAGCCAAGTGCATTTGTTGGTTTTAGTTCTTTTCTATATACAATTAATTATCAATAGGTTTGATGATACTTCAGAACAACATGTCAATGTTAGAGGCTTATTTTATTTTATTTGGACTAGCAGTTTTTGTTCTGCCAATAGAAATAATCAATGAGGGATTTCCCCAGTTTTTTTTCTCTCATGTTGTTTTGACCATGATGTACCAGATTTTCAATGTGGAAAACAATTAGAATTGCACTTTTCAGGGGATGTACTTTAGTTGGTGTGCATGCCTTGGTTCATTGTTGCCTAGACGAGCTAGAGAATTTTTGCTGTGAGAAAATGTATGGACGTGTGATGATTAGAGTTAAGAAAATATTATGATAACATGGTTTGGCTTAATACACTAGGTTGTTCGCTACCTTGAGGAGCTCGAGAAACTTATTGAAGTGCTTATATTTTAATTATAAGTTTTGATTCTTATGTTGGAGACATGACTATGCAAGGAAGTGGTGAGAGAATTTTGCAGTAGCTTTATAGTGATGTTTAGATAATTACCATTTAGATTAACAAAGAAAACAACTGGGAGCTGCTTTTAGAATTTCATTTATTATTTGTTAGACCATGATCATCTGCCGATAATTATTTTCCTCAATAGTTTTTCCTTTATTACTGCTATTTTCATGGCATTTCAATTGATGCACCCTAATCTAATATCTACAAACTTCATTTACACAACACAATTGATTGTTGCTGATGCAGGTGAGACCATTGACTATTAGAGGTGAGTCGGCAAGCTGTTTTCTTCCATGGTTTGGCATGTAACTTTGTGTTCTCTAGCTCTTTTTAGTTTTATATTTTTCTAACAAACAAGACCAACCTTAACTTAAGAAGAATAGCATCATTATAACCATGAAAAAAAATCTGCTTAAATGTAAGGCTTTTGTTCGTCTATTAAGTCATTACCCGTCTAAACGAGACACGAAAATAATGAATTCTTACATGGTAAGTTTTTGTTTCATTTTCATTCTTTGCCTTATCCCGTGTTGGAAAAGAAGTTCAATTGTTTTTTTCCTCACAATGTACCAAAGATTCTGATGAAAGATGCTTATTTTTCTCTCAGCTTCAAGAAACAGTCACTATATACTCTGTTTTGTATATATTATGTAGTTGTAAGGAGATGTTTTATTTTCTTTGTATGCTACTATTTTAACATCTTGGAAGAGTCCTGAATTTATTGGAGACAACAAAGTGGGCGCACCATGTGAGTTATTTGGCACCTTGATGCAGCAAATCAACACATGTTTGAGCTACAACGGAGGTCACTTAAATAAATGTAACGTGATTTACCCCTTTATTTCTTTATCTCGAGAGACAATGTAGATATATGCATGTGTTTACATTTGTTGTGGTTGCATGTATCCTTGACTTTTGTTAGGCTGGGGACAAGCGTATCAATTTGTATAATGCTAATAATGTTGTCACATAATAGTGTAATGTATGTGTTATTGTGATGTTATCCAGTCAAACTCTTTAGAAAACAATGGTCGCCGCCAGAAGTTGGCTGCGGTGATTGTTGAATATAGATGGGATCTTCTTTGAGGAAATCCAAACAAGCGGCTGGGGATGTATCTCGCGGGACTCGATGGTTACAGTTTGGGGAGCAGCAGAGTTGCTTGCTAGCATCTTTTGTTCTTGCATCTACGAACTGATGATGCTTTACTTGCTGTTGTTTCCCGTGGTAGTACATTATGGCTCACTGTTGTTTATGCTCGGACAGCAGCAGAGGAATAGACTCGGCAAGGAAGGGAGCTACTCCAGTGTAGTCGGTGGAATTGACTGGCAAAGTAAATCATGAAGCTCCTGGTTGGACCAAGAGGTAATTCCCTGTTTTCCCTGCACCATGCATTAGTTGATGCAGAATATTTGTGCGTCCAAATAACAACATGAATTTGGTTTTAGTAGTTTCTGAATTATAGCGTCAGAAAAATTATGTGGCTTATTTTGGTAGCATTTGTGATGGACCAATTTTGTGTTGAAGGCTAAGAATTGGGGTTGCACCTCCTATAACAGTCAGTTTCATCGGTGGCCTGCCAACAACACTGGTGAAGGAATGAGGGTGGCCCGAGACCGATAACAGGGGGCTCTTGAACTGGCAAAGCCAGAAGCCACCATCGCTTCATTGTCCCCGGAGATCGTTTGGTGATGTCCGATGGATATCACGTGACGGAGTGGAGACGCACACTCCCCTGCCCCAACTTTGGTGGCGCCACCTACCAATGCGGGGTACAGTCCTGCCTGACCCGGCCAACATCTTGATTGTAAATTTCTCTCACCTTCTATCTCGTGTTCATGTGGTCGTATTGATTTTGCCTTTTGAGAAGTGTTGAAAGAAGATTATGTGCTTCAGACGACTGAATGTCCAGTAATATCATCAACCTTCAGCCAGCAGCGGCTCCGAACTCTATCACCTCAAATGGTTTAGCATAGATCGATGTTTCCTTTCACATGCTTTCCGAGCCAAGTTTCAGCTGGTCTCGACCCAGCATGTATCTTCACTTTCAGTAACAAACTGTTGACTATGAAACCGAGAAAGACCTGAGCCTTCTGATAGGCTGGTGTTTTTACTAAGATTTTTTATTCTAAAAATAAGTCCAGCTATATATAGGTTGTTTGCTAGCTAAGGATTAGCTATAATACGGATCTAGAGAGGGGAGTTGGATTGTGCCTTGCTAGAGCTGGACAAACCGACAAAGGTAAAAAGTGAAAAGAAAACTCTTTCCAATCAAAAAACCAACTATCTGTAAAAATTACCAAAAAAAATGCCCAAAAAGTTAAGAAATAAAATAGTTTAAAAGTAATTCAAAAAATACGTTCTTACTTTTTAAAACACTTACCCCCCCCCCCCCCCCAAAGCACTTTTTACTAAATTTTTTTCAAATGTACAACAGAAAATATTCTTTTCAATAGAGAAATGTTCCAATTTTCATAAAAATGTTAACTACTCCAAAGAAATATAAGAATGTTTAGATCATTAAAGTAGTGATCTAAATGCTCTTGTATTTGTTTACAGAGGGAGTATTTCTCAAATGGTTTTACATTCTTAATGAAGACATTAACTTTTATTAAAAATAAGGAAATTTCCGTGTTCAACATTATTATCGACGTTTATTAAAATTGGATATAAAAAAGGTGCAAAATTACACCTGAAGCACGTTGTTCCCTTTTTATAGCCCGGTGCAACGCAAGGGCATTTATACTAGTAGTACCTATTCAACATTTTTCAAATAATTGTTCAACATTTTTAATACTAATTCAACATTTTCAAATAGTTGTTGAACATTTTTCAAATTCTTCGGCAACATTTTTTGTATACTTGTTCAACATTTTTCATATACTCGTCAAACAATTTTTTAATACCTATTCAACTTTTTTCAAATACTTGTTCAACATTTTTAATATTTATTCAACGTTTTTCAAATACTTATTCAACAGTTTTCAAATTGTTGTTCAACAGTTTTTGAGGAGTGTTTTTTGTAATGTAGAAATATATATAAAAAGTACAAAAATAACAAAAAATGAGAACAGAAATCAGAAAGAAAATAACAGGTTGTGGGTCCCGCGCGGCTAGGCTTGCTGTCTGCCACCCAGTCGGGCGATTCCTTCAATGAGGGACTGCTCGTGGCTCATGTAACGCGACAAATAGTCGTGCCCTGCTGCCCCCCTCAGGGCCGGCTCTGCCACTACCTAGAATATCCCACCACTGCCTTCTGTTCCAATCGACTCACCTCGATCCGTGAGAACTTGTTCGACTGCAACCCTGCATTGTGTCCGCTTCGCGTATCCATGCATTACTCGACGCCATGTAATTGCACAATCCTCATGACGCGCTTGTCTGCGCGCCTCTATGGTCTACAGGCTGTCCACGTGTTCCAAACCATCTTGATGAACCGACCCATTTCCATGGGAACTGCATAGTTTTTTCTTTCCTACCACTATTTGCGGGTTCTTATCCATGCAACTCAACAAGAAAAAAGGACCAAAACGGATCCAGCCAAACTACTATTGACACATGTGATCTTGGCCACTCCCCTTTTTTGTCACAAAAAATCTCATGCTTGCTGCCTGCGTGCACCGAAGCATGCCCTTTAGCTCTGCTCATCACGGCTTCGTGCGCTTCCGCCTGCGCACCAGTCCATAGCATCCGCTAGGCCGAACGGCTATGGGCCAGTTTGGATTGTGTCCACAGGAAAATATGCCTTGCCTGGAGCCTGCCTGAACATTGCCTAGAACATGTTTGGTTGACGTCCTGGAAAATCAAAGGATAGCCTGGCCTGGTGATGTGACAGCCTGATTAGCCTATACTTTCTCCCAGGCAGCCAGCTTAGCCTGGACCAGGCGCCCGAAACGACTTGCCTGGATGGCTGCCTGGCAGCTAACAGCTGCTATTTTCTATGCCTGCTGTACTTATGTACCTTTACTAATGCTAGTAATGCTTTCCCAGACGAGGCCACCAACCAAACAACTTATGCCCAGGTCAGCCTGACCAGGCAGAAAACTTTAAAATGCCAGGCTCAAACCAGGCAGGGTCTTTTTCCAGGCACAAAGCCCAGGACACTAACCAAATTGACTCTATGACTCTGGCGCACATGCCAGCGCTATATCTCGCGTTAAGCAAGACGAAAGGATCACTTGCTGAAGGGTCTACAATACTCCGGAGCACAGGGGAATCGAACCATGTCTCTAATACATATCCGTCGTATATATAATTTTTGATTGTTTCATGCCAATGTTTACACCTTTTATATATACTTTTGATAACAATTTATATAAATTTTTTGGACTTACATATTGATCCAGTGCCCAGTGCCAGTTCCTGTTTGTTGCATGTTTTTTGTTTCGCAGAAAATTCGTATCAAACGAAGTCCAAACACGATAAAAACTTAAGGAGATATTTTTTGAAATATATGTGATTTTTGGGAAAAAAAGAATTAACGCGAGACGATACCCGAGGGGCCCACAAGGTGGGGGGGGCGTGCCATGGACCCTTGTGGCCATCCCGTAAGGCGGTTGGTGCCCTTTTTTCACCGCAAGAAAGCTAATATCCGGATAAAAATCGTGTTACAATTTCAGTCCAATCGTAGTTACGGATCTCCGGGAATTCCAGAAACGGTGAGAGGCCAGAATCTGGAAGAGCGGAAACAGAGAGAGAGATCCAATCTCGGAGGGGCTCACACCCCTCCGCCGCCATGGAAGCCATGGACAGGAAAGGACACCATTCTCCCATCTAGGGGGGAGGTCAAGGAAGAAGAAGAAGGACGGGGGCTCTCTCCCCCTCTCTCCCGGTGGCGCCAGAACGCCGCTGGGGCAATCATCGTGTGATGGCGATCTAGACCAACACCTCCGTCATCTTTCCTAACATCTTCATCACCTTCCCCCATCTATATTCAGCGGTCCACTCTCCGGCACCCCGCTGTACCCTCTACTTGAACATGGTCCTTTATGCTTCATATTATTATCCAATGATGTGTTGCCATCCTATGATGTCTGAGTAGATTTTTATTGTCCTATCGGTGATTGGTGAATGGCTATGATTGGTTTAATTTGCTAATGGTTATGTTGCTGTCCTTTGGTGCCCATCATATGAGCGCGCGTGTGGATCACACCATAGGGTTAGTTGTATCTTGATAGAACTATCTATTGGAGGGCAAGGGTGATAGCAGCTTCAGCCTAGCATAGAAATTGATTCATACGGGATTGAAGGGGGACCAATATATCTTAATGCTATGGTTGGGTTTTACCTTAATGAACGTTAATAGTTGCGGTGCTTGCTAATAGTTCCAATCATAAGTGCATAGAATTCCAAGCAAGGGATGACATGCTAGCAGTGGCCTCTCCCACATAAAACTTGCTATTGGTCTAGTAACGAGGTCAATTGCTTAGGGACAATTCCGCAACTCCTACCACCACTTTTCCACACCCATTAAACTAACGTAATTGTTTCTTTATCTAAATAGCCCCTATCTTTTATTTACGTGCTCTTTATTATCTTGCAAACCTATCCGTTTACACCTACAAAGTACTTCTAGTTTCATACTTGTTCTAGGTAAAGCGAACGTTAAGCGTGCGTAGAGTTGTATCGGTGGTCGATAGAACTTGAGGGAATATTTGTTCTACCTTTAGCTCCTCGTAGGGTTCGATACTCTTACTTATCAAAAAAGGCTACAACTGATCCCCTATACTTGTGGGTTATCAAGACCTTTTTCTGGCACCGTTCCCGGGGAGCAATAGCGTGGGGTGAATATTCTCGTGTGTGCTTGTTTGCTTTATCACTAAGTAGATTTTATTTACTATTATAAGTCGTTCTCTATCTTTAGTTATGGATATGGAACACGAAATACCCAAAAAATAGGTGTACTTGCTACTCATGGAGACGGGGAACCTCCTAAAACTCTCGATGCTCGTTATGTGAAAAATATTAAATACTACTTTGATTATCCTGAGCAAACCCCATTCAACTTGATAATGGTAGACATGCTGGATCAACCTGAATACTTTAGGGATCATCACTTGACACAAAAAGAGAAACTATTATGGGATCAAATTCATATGTTGCATTGGTATGCTCGGGAACTATGCTTGAGATATGATTATACTTGTTGCTCTAAGATCCAGACTTTCCCTTTTCATGTAAATTTAATGATAATGAAACCTTGGCTTCTTAGGCTAATGGTATATATGATTACTATGATGTGGAACGAATAGAAGAATATGTTGCTTTTGAGGGTGCTTATGAAATTGAATCTTTGTTTGAAAAGTGTGAAAATCTTGATGATGTTGTTTACAGAACTGAAAATTATGTTATACTTAAATATTGCTATGAGAATTATGAATATAATGCCAATATTGATGTGTTTATTGAGAAAGTATCCACTGTCCAAGAAGAGACTAATATTTTGCAGGAATCTATGGAAGAAGAAATTGATGACACTATGAGCTCATTAGATGAAAAAGATGACGAGGAGAGCGAAGAACAAAAGGAGGAAGAGCAGATTAGCTACCCGTGCCCACCTTCTAATGAGAGTAAGTCTTCAACTTATACATTGTTTAATTTCCCTTCGTGCTTACCGAAGGATGAATGCTATGATGATTGCTATGATCCCTTGGATTCGTTTGAGATATCCCTGTTTGATGAACTCGATGCTTACTATGCTTGTGGCCATGATGCCAATATGAATTATGCTTATGGAGATGAACTTGCTATAGTTCCTTATGTTAAACATGAAATTATTGCTATTGGACCCACACATGATAGTCATGTTATCTTTTTCAATTCTCCCAACTACACTATATCGGAGAAGTTTGCGCTTATTAAGGACTATATTGATGGGTTGCGTTCTACTATTGCACCTGATGATTTTGATGAATATAATATGCATTTGCTTGCTGCTCCTACTTGCAATTATTACGAGAGAGGAGCTACATCTCCGCCTCTCTATGTTTCCAATACAATAAAATTGCAAGAAAATACTTATGTTATGTATTGACCTTTACTTGATGTGCATGAATTGTTCTTTTATGACATGCAAATGCATATGAAGAGAGTTAGACTTCGTCATTTCATGATATATGTTGCTTTGTGCTCACTACTAAATTACAAATAATTGTTAATTAAAATTGGCTTTGATATACCTTGGGATCAGGGTGGATCAATTACTTGAGCACTATATGCCTAGCTTAATGGCTTTAAAGAAAGCGCTGCCAGGGAGACAACCCGAAAGTTTTAGAGAGTTATTTATTTCTGTTGTGTGCTTTCATATAGTTTACAAAGAAAAAATAAAGAGGAGAACCTAAAAAAATTTCAAAAAGAAAAGTGAAAGTGAGAGAGACGAGCATTGTTAAAGTTGGAGCATGCCTTGAACTTTGTTCATGCCCATGGAAATTTGTGAATATTAATTACAAAAACTTTTAAAAATAATTATCCCCTTGTACAAATCCATTTTATTATAAAAATAATGTGCCAAGATTTTCCTTTAGGATAATTAGATTGCTTGTTTGGTATGTGAAGTGGAAAACAGAAACTTTGGCTGTAGCGCGTGAATTTACATTTTTTACTGGAATGTCAAAAGTTGCTGAAATTTTTACACAGTACCCTATACAAGTGTTTTATTTTGTCCTAATTTTTCTGAATTTTTGAGGTTACAGAAGTATGGTAGATGTTCAGATTGCTACAGACTGTCATGTTTAAGACATATTCTATTTTTGATGCATTGTTTTGCTTGTTTTGATGAAACTACCGATTTTATCGGTGGTATAAGCCATGGAGAAGTTATAATACTGTAGCTACAATGCAAAAATAAAATATGAATGGGTTTGCAACAGTACTTAAAGTGGTGATTTATTTTATTATACTAACGGATCTCACGAGGATTTTGTTAGGTTTTGTGTGATTGAAGTTTTCAAGTTTTGGGTGAGATCATGATGGATGAAGGAATAAGGAGTGGCAAGAGCCTAAGCTTGGGGATTCCCGAGGCACCCCCAAGGTAATATTCAAGGACTCCCAAGCAACTAAGCTTGGGGAAGCCCCGGAAGGCATCCCATATTTCTTCTAACGATCATCAGTAATTTTAGTTAGAGCTATATTTTTATTCGTCACATGATATGCGTAAATCTTGAAGCGTCGTGTGCCGTTTATTTTCGCTTTTAATAATGCACCATGCTGGTATGAGATAGTCCTTGGTTGATTTATATAATGCTCTGTGCACTTCACTTATATCTTTGGAGTAAGGCTTTATCGAATGCTTCATGTGCTTCACTTATATCATTTGAAGTTTGGATTGCCCCTTTCTCTACACATAGAAAACCGCCATTTGTAGAATGCTCTTTTGCTTCACTTATATCTGTTAGAGTGTGGGCATATCTTTTGTAGAAAGAATAAAACTCTCATGCTTCACTTATATCTATTTGGAGAATTGACAGGAATTGATCATTCACATGGTTAGTCATAAAATCCTACATAAAACTTGTAGATCACTAAATGTGATATGTTTGATTCCTTGCAATAGTTTTGCGATATAAAGATGTTGATATTAGAGTCATGCTAGTGAGTAATTGTGGATTGGTAGAAATACTTGTGTTAAAGTTTGTGATTCCCACAGCATGCACGTAAGGTGAACCGTTATGTGATGAAGTCGGAGCATGATTTATTCTTTGATTGCCATCCATTGTGTGGAGGTCGGGATCGCGCGATGGTTAACTCATACTAACCCTTCCCCTAGGAGCATGCATGCAGTACTTTGCTTCGATGACTAATAGACTTTTGCAATAAGTATGTGAGTTATTTATGACTAATGTTGAGTCCATGGCTTATACGCACTCTCACCCTTCCACCATTGCCAGTCTCTCTAGTACCGCGCAACTTTCACCGGTGTATTAAACCCACCATATTCCCTTCCTCAAAATAGCCACCATACCTACCTATTATGGCATTTCCTTAGCCATTCTGAGATATATTTCCATGCAACTTCCATCATCATCATATACATGACTTGAGCATTCGTTGTCATATTGCTTTGCATGATCGTAAGATAGCTAGCATGATATTTCCATGGATTGTCCGTTTTTTGATATCTTTGCTATGGTAGATCATTGCACATCCTGGTACACTGCCAGAGGCATTCATATAAGAGTCATACTTTGTTCCAGATATCGAGCTGTAATATTAAGTTGTAAGTAAATAAAAGTGTGATGATCATTATTATTAGAGCATTGTCCCAGTGAGGAAAGGATGATGGAGACTATGATTCCCCCACAAGTTGGGATGAGACTCCAGACGAAAAATATTTTTTTTAAGAAGGCCAAAAAAGAGAGAGCCTCCCAAAAAAGAGAAAAAAACAAAAAATGAGAGAAAAAGAGAGAAGGGGCAATGCTACTATCCTTTTACCACACTTGTGCTTCAGAGTAGCACTATGTTCTTCATATAGAGAGTCCCTTGAGTTATCACTTGCATACTAGTGGGAATTTTCATTATAGAACTTGGCTTGTATATTCCAATGATGGGCTTCCTCAAAGTGCCCTAGGTCTTCGTGAGCAAGCAAGTTGGATGCACACCCACTTAGTTTCTTTTCGAGCTTTCATATACTTATAGCTCTAGTGCATCCGTTGCATGACAATCCCTACTCACTTGCATCGATATCGACCGATGGGCATCTCCATAGCTCATTAATTTGACTAGTTGATGTGAGACTGTCTTTTTATTTTTGTCTTCTCCTCAACAACCATATTCTATTCCACCAATAGTGCTATATCCATGGCTCAAGCTCATGTATTGCGTGAAAGTTGAAAAAGTCTGAGAACACTGAAGTATGAAACAATTGCTTGATTAATGCCAGACCATATGATTTTGTAGGGATAACTTTCTTTGGCCATGTTATTTTGAGAAGACATGATTGCTTTATTAGTATGCTTGAAGTATTATTATCTTAATGTCAAATGATAGACTATTGCTTTGAATCATTCGTGTCTTAATATTCATGCCATGATTACATTACATGATCAAGATTATGCTAGATAGCATTCCACATCAAAAATTATATTTTTTATCATTCACCTACTCGAGGACGAGCAGGAATTAAGCTTGGGGATGCTGATACGTCTCCATCGTATCTATATTTTTTTATTGTTTCATGCCCATGTTTTACAACTTTTATATACTTTTTGCAACAATTTATATGATTTTCTTGGACAAACATATTGATCCAATGCCCAGTGCCAGTTCTTGTTTTTTTGCATATTTTTTGTTTCATAGAAAATCCATATTAAACAAAGTCCAAGCGCGATAAGAACTTACGGAGATTTTGTTTGGAATATATGTGATTTTTGGGAAAAAGAATCAACGTGAGACGATGCCCGAGGGGCCCACAAGGCAGGGGACACGCCCTAGGGGTATGGCACGCCCTGGACCCTTGTCGCCACTCAGTAAGGCTGTTGGTGCCCTTCTTTCTCTAAAGAAAGCTAATATCCGGATAAAAATCATGTTAAAATTTTAGACCAATCAGAGTTACGGATCTCCGGGAATTTAAGAAACGGCGAAAGGCCAGAATCTACAAGCGCAGAAACAGAAGGAAACAAAGAGAGAGATCCAATCTCGGAGGGGCTCCCGCCCCTCCACCACCATGGAGGCCATGGACCAGAGGGGAAACCCTTCTCCCATCTAGGGGGAAGGTCAAGGAAGAAGAAGGAGGATGGGGGCTCTCTCCCCCTCTCTCCCGGTGGCGCCGGAACGCCACCGGGGCAATTATAGTGTGACGGCGATCTACAACAACACCTCCGTCATCTTCCCTAACATCTTCATCACCTTCCCCTATCTATATTCAGCGGTCCGCTCTCCCGCAACCCGTTGTATCCTCTACTTGAACATGTTGCTTTATGCTTGACACGTCTCTGTCGTATCTATAATTTTTGATAGTTTTATGCCAATATTATACAAGTTTTACATACTTTTGGCAACTTTTTATATGATTTATTGGACTAACCTATTGATCCAGTGACAATTCCTATTAGTTGCATGTTTTTTGTATCGCAGAAAATCCATATCAAACGAAGTCCAAACGCGATAAAAATTTACGGAGATTTACTTTGGAATTTATGTGATTTTTGGGAGGTGGAATCAACGCAAACGGGGGCCCATAGAGCCCACAACCCACCAAGGTGCACCAGGGTGCCTGGCGCGCCCAGGTGTCTTGTGCCCTCCTCGAAGGTAGGTTAGGGCCCTTCTTCTGGCGCAAGAAAGATAATTTATGAAAAAAATTGTGTAAAAATTTCAGCGCAATCAGAGTTATGGATCTCCGGGAATTTAAGAAACGGTGAAGGGCCAGATCTGGGGGACGCGAAACAGAAGAGAACAGAGAGGGAGATCTAATCTCGGAGGGGCTCCCGCCCCTCCGCCGCCATGGAGATCAAGGACCAGAGGGGGAACACTACTCCCATCTAGGGGGGAGGCCAAGGAAGAAGAAGAAGGAGGCGGGCTCTCTCCCCCTCGCTTCCGGTGGCGCCGGAGTGCCTTCAGGGCAACGATCGGGACGGCGATCTACATCAACAATCTTGCTACCATCAACACCAATTTTCTCCCCCTCTATGCAGCGGTGTAACATCTCTTCTCCCTGCTGTAATATCTACTTAAACATGGTGCTCAACTCCATATATTATTTCCCAATGATCTATGGTTATCCTATGATGTTTGAGTAGATCCGTTTTGTCCCGTGGGTTAATCGTGATCTTGGTTGGTATGATTGTATATTTTATTTATGGTGTTGTCCTATAGTGCCCTCTGTTCTTGCGCAAACGTGAGCCCCCCCCCCCCCCGCTGTAGGGTGTTGCAATATGTTCATGGTTCGCTTATGGTGGGTTGCGAGAGTGAAAGAAGCTTAAACCCAAGTAAGTGGGGTATGACGTATGGAAGTAAAGAGGACTTGATACTTAATGCTATGGTTGGGTTTCACGACCTTAATGATCTTTAATAGTTGCGGATGCTTGCTAGAGGTCCAATCATAAGTGCATACGATCCAAGTAGAGAAAGTATGTTAGCTCATGCCTCTCCCTCATATAAAATTGCAAAAATGATTACCGGTACTTGTTATCGATTTCCTTGGGACAAATAACTTTTTTTGACACAAACCCTTTTTCTAAAAACCTAACTTTTATTATCTTGCAAAGTACTTCTAGTTTTATTCTTGCAAAGTAGTTCTAGCATCACTCCTACAAACTAGTTTCATACTTGTTTTCGGTAAAGGAGACGTTAAGTGTGCGTAGAGTTGTATCGGTGGTCGATAGAACTTGAGGGAATATTTGTTCTACCTTTAGCCCCTCGTTGGGTTCGACACTCTTATTTATCGAAAAAGGCTACAAACGATCCCCTATACTTGTGGGTTATCAAGACCTTTTTCTAGCGCCGTTGCCGGGGAGTTATAGCGTGGGGTGAATATTCTCGTGTGTGTTGTTTGCTTTATCACCAAGTAGTTTTTATTCCCTGTTCTAAGTTGTTCTCTATCTTTAGTTATGGATATGGAACACAAAACACCAAAAAAATTAGTTGTACCTGCTACTCACGGAGATGGGGAACCTCCTAAAACCCTCGATGCTTGTCATGTGAAAGATATTATGCACTACTCTGGTAATCCTGAGAAAACCCCCATTCAACTAAATAATGGGAGTAACGTTGGATCAACGTGAATACTTTAGGGATTATCGCTTGACTCATAAAGAGAAATTATGATGGGATCAAATTCATATATTTCATTGGTATGCTTGGAATTTATGCCAGAGATATGATTATACTTGTTGCTCTAGGATGAATGCTCCACATCTTCCCTTTTCATGTGAATTTAATGATAATGAAACCTTAGCTTCTTATGCTAATGGTATATATGATTACTATGATGTGGAACGAATAGAAGAATTTGTTGCTTTTAAGGGTGCATATGAAATTGAATCTTTGTTTGAAAAGTTTGAAGATTTTGATGATTCAGTTTATATACCTGAAAATCTTGCTATCCTTAAATATTGCTATGATAACTATACAATTATGATATTGATGTATTTATTGAGAATAACTCCGCTGTCCAAGAAGAGATTAATATTTTGTAGGAGTCTATGGAAGAAGAAATTGATGAAACTACGAGCTCATTGGATGAAAAAGATGATGAGGAGAGAGAAGAACAAACAGAGGAAGAGCGGATTAGCTACCCGTGCTCACCTTCTAATGAGAGTAACTCTTCAACTCATACAATATTTAATGCCCCTTCGTTCTTATCGAAGGATGAATGCTATGATAATTGCTATGATCTTGTTGATTCTTTTGAAATATCCCTTTTTGATGAACTTGATGATTGCTATGTTTGTGTCCAAGATGCCAATATGAATTATGCTTATGGAGATGAACCTGCTATTGTTCCTTATGTTAAACATGAAATTATTTCTATTGCACCCATGCATGATAGTCCTATTATCTTTTTGAATTCTCCAAACTACAATATAACGGAGAATTTTGCACTTACTGTTGCACATGATGATTTTTATGAATATAATATGCATGTGCTTGCTGCTCCTACTTGCTATTATTATGAGAGAGGAACTACATCTCTGCCTCTTTATGTTTCCAACACGAAAAAATTGCAAGAAACTGCTTATGCTATATATTGGCCTTTACTTGATGTTCATGAATTGTTCTTGTATGACATGCCGATGGATAGGAAGAGAGTTATACTTTGTCATTACATGATATATGTTGCTTTGTGCTCACTACTAAATGCGAAATCATTGTTAATTAAAATTGGCTTTGATATACCTTGGGATCCGGGTGGATTCATTACTTGAGCACTTTATGCCTAGCTTAATGGCTTTAAAGGAAGTGCTGCCAGGGAGAAAACCCAAAAGTTTTAGAGTCATTTATTTACGTTGAGTGCTTTTATAAAGTTTAAAAACAAAAAAAAATATAGAGGGGAACCCAAAACTTTTCAAAAAGGAAAGTGAAAGTGAGAGAGACAAGCATTGTTGAAGTGGGGGAGCTCCTTGAACTTTGTTCATGCTCACAAAAACTTTGTGAATCTTAATTACATAGACTTTTAAACAAAAATAATTATCCCCTTGTACAATTCCATTGTATTATAAAAATAATGTTCCAAGATTCTCCTTTAGGATGTTTAAATTACTTGTTGGTTTGTGCCTTGCAAAACAGAAACTTTGGCTGTAGTGCGCAATTTTACATTTTTACTAGAACTTCAAACATTTCTAAAACCTTTTGTACTGTATTTATATACAAATTGTTTATTTTTCCTAATTTTTTCGGAATTGTTTGAGTTACAGAAGTATGGTGGATGTTCAAATCTTTACAGACTGTCCTGTTTTTACAGATTGCTGTTATAGCTTCATTATTTGCGTATGTTTGACTTCTTGTTGAAGCCTCCTTGACTTGGGGCCATAAATTGTGATAGCATATAGTGGGTAATGTTTGTTTATAATTATACAATAATGTTACAGCAGTACATGATGGGATTTCATTGCCATATTCATTAACCTCGTCACTAAAAGTTCGATTAAGTTTTGTGTGGATGAAGTGTTCGAAGATCGAGGAGGTCTCGACGTGAGAAGAAGGAGGAGAGGCAAGAGCTCAAGCTTGGGATGCCCAAGGAACCCCAAGTAAATATTCAAGGATACTCAAGCGTCTAAGCTTGGGGATGCCCAGGAAGGCATCCCATCTTTCTTCAACAAGTATCGGTATGTTTTCGAATTCGTTTCGTTCATGCGATATGTGCAAATCTTGGAGCGTCTTTTGCATTTAGTTTTGACTTTTCTTTTATGCACCATGCTGGTATGAGATAGTCCATGGTTGATTTATAGAATGCTCATTGCACCTCACTTATAGCTTTTGAGTGTGGCTTTATAGAATGCTTCATGTGCTTCACTTATATCATTTGAAGTTTGGATTGCCTGTTTCTCTTCACATAGAAAACCGTTATTTGAAAAATGCTCTTTTGCTTCACTTATATTTATAAGAGTATGGTATTTTGTAGAAAGAATTAAACTCTCATGCTTCACTTATATCTGTTTAGAGAGTCAACAGGAAATGGTCAATTGCATGGTTAGTCATAAAATCCTACAAAAAACTTATGGATCACTGAATATGATATATTTGATTCCTTGCAATAGTTTTGCGATATAGAGATGGAATATGTGGGAGGTACTACTAAATGGTTGTGTTTAGTAGGAATATTGGTGTTAAGGTTTGTGATTCCCGAAGCATGCACGTATAGTCTCTCGTTATGCTATGAAGTTGGAGCATGATTTATTATCGATTGTCTTCCTTAGGAGTGGCGGTCGGGGACGAGCGATGGTCTTTTCCTACCAATCTATCCCCCTAGGGGCATGCGTAGTAGTACTTTGCTTCGAGGGCTAATAAAATTTTGCAATAAGTATATGAGTTCTTTCTGACTAATGTGAGTCCATGGATTATACACACTCTTACCTTTCCGCAATTTGCTAGCCTCTACGGTACCGTGCATTGCCCTTTCTCGCATCGAGACGTGGTGCAAACTTCGCAGGTGCATCCAAACCCCGTGATATGATGCGCTCTATCACACATAAGTCTTATTATATCTTCCTTAAAACAGCCACCATACCTGCCTATTATGGCTTTTCCATGGCCATTCCGAGATATATTGCCATGCAACTTCCACCGCTTCCATTTGATGACTTGAGCATTCATTGTCATATTGCTTTGCATGATCATATAGCTGACATAGTAGTTGTGGCTCAGCCACCGTTCATCATTTTTCATACATGTTACGCTAGATCATTGCACATCCTGGTATATGCCAGAGGCATTCATATAGAGTCATACTTTGTCATATCTATCGAGTTGTAATTTTTGTTTCTTTTGAGTTATAAGTAAATAGCAGTGTGATGATAATCATTATTCATTATTAGAGCAGTGCCCCAGTGAGGAAAGGATGATGGAGACTATGATTCCCCCACAAGTCGGGATGAGACTCCAGACAATGAGAGAAAAAGAAGAGAGAAAAAAGAAAAAAAAGAAAAAAAAGAAAAGGGAAAAAAGAAAGAAAGAAAAAAGAAAAAATAAACAAAGAGAGAAGGGGCATTGTTAGTATCCTTTACCACACTTGTGCTTCGAAGTAGCACCATGTTTTTCATACGGAGAGTCTCCTATGTTGTCACTTTCATAAACTAGTGGGGATTTTTCATTATACGATTAGATGCACACCCACTTAGTTTTCATATTGAGCTTCCATACACTTATAGCTCTTAGTGCATCTGTTGCATGGCAATACCTACTCCTTGCATTGATGTTGATTGATGGGCATCTCCATAACCCGTTGGTTAGCCGCATCAGTGTGAGACTTTCTTAATTTTTGTCTTCTCAATATTTACCCCTGTCATTATACTCTATTCCACCCGTAGTGCTATATCCATGGCCTGCGCTCATGTATTGCGTGAGAGTTGAAAAAGCTGAAGCGCGTTAATAAGTATGAACCAATTGCTCGACTTGTCATCGGGGTTGTGCATGATAAATACTTTGTGTTAAGAAGACATAGCATGTCAAGAGTATATGATTTTGTAGGGATAACTTTCTTTAGCGTTGATATTTTGAAAGACATGATTGTTTGTTGGGACACCTGAGTATTGATGTCCTTATGTCAAATTATAGACTATTGCTTTGAATCACTTATGTCTTAATATTCATGCCCTGACTAGATATATGATCAAGTTTATGCTAGGTAGCATCCCACATAAAAAAATTATCTTTTTTATCATTTACCTGCTCGAGGACGAGCAGGAATTAAGCTTGGGGATGCTGATACGTCTCCGTCGTATCTATAATTTTTGATTGTTTCATGCCAATATTATACAAGTTTTACATACTTTTGGCAACTTTTTATATGATTTATTGGACTAACCTATTGATCCAGTGCCCAGTGTCAGTTCCTATTTATTGCATGTTTTTTGTATCACAGAAAATCCATATCAAACAAAGTCCAAACGCGATAAAAATTTATGAAGATTTATTTTGGAATTTATGTGATTTTTGGGAGGTGGAATCAACGCAAACGGGGGCCCACAGAGCCCACAACCCACCAGGGCGCGCCAGGCACCCCCTGGCGCTCCCAGGTGTCTTGTGCCCTCCTCGAAGGTTGGTTGGGGCCCTTCTTCTGGTGCAAGAAAGATAATTTATGGAAAAAATCGTGTAAAAATTTCAGCGCAATCGGAGTTATGGATCTCCTGGAATTTAAGAAACGGTGAAGGGCCAGATCTGGGGGACGCGAAACAAAAGAGAACAGAGAGGGAGATCCAATCTTGGAGGGGCCCCCACCCCTCCGCCGCCATGGAGACCAAGGACCAGAGGGGGAACTCTCCTCCCATCTAGGGGGAGGCCAAGGAAGAAGAAGAAGGAGGGGGCTGTCTCCCCCTCGCTTCCAGTGGCGCCGGAGTGCCGTCGGGGCAACGATCGGGACGGTGATCTACATCAACAATCTTGCTACCGTCGACACCAACTTTCTCCCCCTCTATGCAGTGGTGTAACACCTCTTCTCCCCGATGTAATCACTACTTAAACATGGTGCTCAACTCCATATATTATTTCCCAATGATCTATGGTTATCCTATGATGTTTGAGTCGATCTGTTTTGTCCTGTGGATTAATCGTGATCTTGGTTGGTATGGTTGTATATTTTATTTATGGTGCTGTCCTACGGTTCCCTTCTCACGCAAAAGTGAGGGACCCCCGTTGTAGGGTGTTGCAATATGTTCATGGTTCGCTTATGGTGGGTTGCGAGAGTGACAGAAGCTTAAACCCCAGTAAGTGGGGTATGATGTATGGGAGTAAAGAGGACTTGATACTTAATGCTATGGTTGGGTTTCACGACCTTAATGATCTTTAGTAGTTGCATATGCTTGCTAGAGGTCCAATCATAAGTGCATATGATCCAAGTAGAGAAAGCATGTTAGCTCATGTCTCTCCCTCATATAAAATTACAAGAATGATTACCGGTACTTGTTATTGTTGGGGAACATAGTAATTTAAAAAAAATTCCTACGCACACGCAAGATCATGGTGATGCATAGCAACGAGAGGGGAGAGTGTGATCTAGGTACCCTTGTAGACCGACAGTGGAAGCATTAGCACAACGCGGTTGATGTAGTCGTACGTCTTCACGGCCCGACCGATCAAGCACCGAAACTACGGCACCTCCGAGTTTTAGCACACGTTCAGCTCGATGACGATCCCCGGACTCCGATCCAGCAAAGTGTCGGGGAAGAGTTCCATCAGCACGACGGCGTGGTGACGATCTTGATGTTCTACCGTCGTAGGGCTTCGCCTAAGCACCGCTACAATATTATCGAGGATTATGGTGGAAGGGGGCATCGCACACGGCTAAGAAAACGATCACGTGGATCAACTTGTGTGTCTATGGGGTGCCCCCTGCCCCCGTATATAAAGGAGTGGAGGAGGGGAGGGCCGGCCCTCTCTATGGCGCGCCCTAGGGGAGTCCTACTCCCACCGGGAGTAGGATTCCCCCTTTCCTAGTCCAACTAGGAGTCCTTCCATGTAGTAGGAGTAGGAGACAAGGAAGGGGGAGAGGGAAGAGAAGGAAGGAGGGGGCGCAGCCCCTCCCCCTAGTCCAATTCGACTAGGCCTTTGGGGGGCGCGCGACCTGCCTCTCCCTCTCCCCTAAAGCCCAATAAGGCCCATATACTTCTTCTCCCGTATTCCCATAACTCCCCGGTACTCCGAAAAATACCCGAACCACTCGGAACCTTTCCGATGTCCGAATATAGTCATCCAATATATCGATCTTTACGTCTCGACCATTTCGAGACTCCTCGTCATGTCCCCGATCTCATCCGGGACTCCGAACTCCTTCGGTACATCAAAACTCATAAACTCATAATATAACTGTCATCGAAACCTTAAGCGTGCGGACCCTACGGGTTCGAGAACAATGTAGACATGACCGAGACACGTCTCCGGTCAATAACCAATAGCGGAACCTGGATGCTCATATTGGCTCCTACATATTCTACGAAGATCTTTATCGGTCAGACCGCATAACAACATACGTTGTTCCCTTTGTCATCGGTATGTTACTTGCCCGAAATTCGATCGTCGGTATCTCAATACCTAGTTCAATCTCGTTACCGTCAATTCTCTTTACTCGTTTCGTAATACATCATCTCGCAACTAACTCATTAGTTGCAATGTTTGCAAGGCTTAGGTGATGTGCATTACCGAGAGGGCCCAGAGATACCTCTCCGACAATCGGAGTGACAAATCCTAATCTCGAAATACGCCAACCCAACATGTACCTTTGGAGACACCTGTAGAGCTCCTTTATAATCACCCAGTTATGTTGTGACGTTTGGTAGCACACAAAGTGTTCCTCCGGTAAACGGGAGTTGCATAATCTCATAGTCATAGGAACATGTATAAGTCATGAAGAAAGCAATAGCAACATACTAAACGATCGAGTGCTAATGGGTCAAGTCAATCACATCATTCTCCTAATGATGTGATCCCGTTAATCAAATAACAACTCTTTGTCTATGGTTAGGAAACATAACCATCTTTGATTAATGAGCTAGTCAAGTAGAGGCATACTAGTGACACTCTGTTTGTCTATGTATTCACACATGTATTATGTTTCCGGTTAATACAATTCTAGCATGAATAATAAACATTTATCACGAAATAAGGAAATACATAATAACTTTATTATTGCCTCTAGGGCATATTTCCTTCAGTTATCGATTACCTAGGGACAAATAACTTTCTTGTTGACACAAACCCTTTTTCTGAACACCTAACTTTGATTATCTTGCAAAGTACTTCTAGTTTTTTTCTTGCAAAGAAGTTCTAGCATCACTCCTACAAACTAGTTTCATACTTGTTCTCGATAAAGCAGACGTCAAGTGTGCGTAGAGTTGTATCGGTGTCGATAGAACTTGAGGGAATATTTGTTCTACATTTAGCTCCTTATTGGGTTCGACACTCTTATTTATCGAAAAAGGATACAAACGATCCCCTATACTTGTGGGTTATCAATGCTTCATATTATTATCCAATGATGTGTTGCCATCCTATGATGTCTGAGTAGATTTTTATTGTCCTATCAGTGATTGGTGAATTGCTATGATTGGTTTAATTTGCTTGTGGTTATGTTGTTGTCCTTTGGTGCCCATCATATGAGCGCGCGTATGGATCACACAATAGGGTTAGTTGTATGTTGATAGGACTATGTATTGGAGGGCAAGGGTGATAGTAGCTTCAGTCTAGCATAGAAATTGATTCATACGGGATTGAAGGGGAACCAATATATCTTAATGCTATGGTTGGGTTTTACCTTAATGAACGTTAATAGTTGTGGATGCTTGCTAATAGTTCCAATCATAAGTGCATAGAATTCCAAGTAAGGGATGACATGCTAGCAGTGCCCTCTCCCACATAAAACTTGCTATCGGTCTAGTAACGAAGTCAATTGCTTAGGGACAATTCTGCAACTCCTACCACCACTTTTCCACACTCGTTAAACTAACGTAATTGTTTCTTTATCTAAACAGCCTCTATCTTTTATTTATGTGTTCTTTATTATCTTGCAAACCTACCCGTTTACACCTACAAAGTACTTCTAGTTTCATGCTTGTTCTAGGTAAAGCGAATGTTAAGCGTCTAGAGTTGTATCGGTGGTCGATAGAACTTGAGGGGGTATTTGTTCTATCTTTAGCTCCTCATTGGGTTTGACACTCTTACTTATCGAAAGAGACTACAACTGATCCCCTATGCTTGTGGGTTATCAGTCTCCTGGTTTAAAGCACGCGCATCTAGCCACTAGGGTTTCCTAGCTTGGCAATATAGTAGTAAGGTGACACTACTTAAGTCAAAACTAGTTGGGGTTTTCACTGTTTCTTCTCCGTTTTTAGAATTTTTTTTGTTTTCTTTTTCTTCTTCTTCATTTTTTCATTCTTTTTTATTTGTTTCTTAAGTTTTGTTTCTTCATTTTTGTTGGTTTATTTTGTTTCTTTTTTGGTTTTCTTTGTTTCTTTTACTTTTCATTCTATATTTTTATACGTAAAAAATCTAAAAATATTAACATTTTTCCAATGCAAATTTAACATTTTTTCTAAGCATATTTTAAACATTTTTCAAATGCTCGATTCACATTTTTCAAAAAAAGAGTAACATTTTTTCATACATGGTCAAGACTTTTTGTATACATACTTAACCATATTTAAATGTTTGATTAATAGTTTTCAAACAAAAGATTAACATTTTTTAATACATGGTCAACATTTTTTCTATACACATTTAACATTTTTCAATGCTTGAATATATTTTTCAAAAACTTAACAACATTTTTTCAAATGTAATGTTAATCAAGTATTTGAAAATTTCATCAAGTATTTGGGAATATATATATATATATATATATATATATATATATAATTTATTGCGAGGTCAATATTTTTCTATACACATTTAACATTTCCCAAATACTTGATGAAATTTTCAAATACTTGTTTAACATTTGTTTAAAAAATTCAAATGCTTGATTAACATTTTATACACATGATAAAAAATATCATTATCTTAATACATGATCAACAATTTTTTAATACACCTTCAACATTTTTTGAATGCTTTTTCAAATTTTTTCACATACTTGTTCAAAAAATTTCAAATCTATTTTGTAGAGTGTTTTTTGAAATATATATGTAGGATATTTTAAAGTATATAAAAGTACCAAAATGAAGCAAAAAAAAAGAGGTTGTGACCTCTGGCGTGCTTGGGCCGGCTCATCTCGCTCGCCCCTTCAGCGGGTCAGAAGGTAGACTCGCTGAAGGCGAGATATAGGGGAGCCCCGCTGCACTCCCCACATGCCAACTTATGCATGGGCCTTGGGCCAGCCGGCTGCTACTACCTCGGCCGCTAGTGGGCTTGCAATCCGCATCACAACATGGGCTTGGTCTCCGCGTGTCGCCGTTGCTCCTGTAACTTGCGCGATACCTCACGCCGCCATACAGAACTTCGTATGCTTCCAATCACTTCATTCGATCTCGTCAAGAACCACATCACAGCCAGCGGCACTCTCCTTGAGGGAGTCCTGGATTAGGGGGTGTTCGGGTAGCCGGACTATACCTTCAGCCGGACTCCTGGACTATGAAGATACAAGATTGAAGACTTCGTCCCGTGTCCGGATGGGACTTTCCTTGGCATGGAAGGCAAGCTTGGCGATGCGGATATTCAAGATCTCCTACCGTTGTAACCGACTCTATGTAACCCTAACCCTATCCGGTGTCTATATAAACCGGAGGGTTGTAGTCCGTAGGCAATCAACTCCATATACAACAATCATACCATAGGCTAGCTTCTAGGGTTTAGCCTCCTTGATCTCGCGGTAGATCTACTCTTGTACTACCCATATCATCAATATTAATCAAGCAGGACGTAGGTTTTACCTCCATCAAGAGGGCCCGAACCTGGGTAAAACATCATGTTCCCTGCCTCCTGTTACCATCCGGCCTAGACGCACAGTTTGGGACCCACTACCCGAGATCCGCCGGTTTTGACACCGACATTGGTGCTTTCATTGAGAGTTCCTCTATGTCGTCGCCTTTAGGCCCGATGGCTCCTTTGATCATCAACAACGATGCCGTCCAGGGTGAGACTTTTCTTCCCGGACAGATCTTCATCTTCGGCGGCTTCGCTCTGCGGGCCAATTTGCTTGGCCACCTGGAGCAGATCGAAAGCTACGCCCCTGGCCATCAAGTCAGGTTTGGAAGCTTAAACTACACGGCTGACATCCGCGGAGACTTAATCTTCGACGGGTTCGAGCCACGGCCAAGTGCGCCGCACTATCTCGAGGGGCATGATCTAGCTCTGCCCCAGGACAGTGTCCTGGAGGCCGCACACGCATCGGTTCCGACCCCTAACTCGGAGCCTATTGCGCCAATCGAGGATGAGCGGTTGGACGTCACCTTGGGGGCTGCGATCCCAAAAGCGATCGAGCCGAACGCTAGCCCCCACTCTGCACGACCCATGACTCCGAGGACCCGGACTCCTCCCCGGACTCCGAACCCCCCGCGCCCCTGCCAATCGAAGCCGATTGGGCGCCGATAATGGAGTTCACCGCTGCAGACATCTTTCAACATTTGCCTTTTGGCGACATCCTGAATTCTCTTAAGTCTCTATCTTTATCAGAAGAGCCCTGGCCGGACTACGGTCAGCGAGGGTGGGATACTGATGATGAGGAAATTCAAAACCCACCCACCACCCACTTTGTAGCCACTGTCGACGATCTAACCGACATGCTTGACTTCGGCTCCGAAGACATCGACGGCATGGACGACGATGTAGGAGACGAACAGGAACCAGCACCTGTAGGGCGCTGGAAGGCCACCTCGTCATATGACATATATATGGTGGATACTCCAAAAGATGGAGATGGCGATGGAATAGTGGGGGATGACGCCCCCAAGAAACAGCCAAAGCGCCGGCGTCAGCGGCGCCGCTCTAAATCCCGCCAAAGCAAAAATGGTGATTCCGGCACGGGAGATAATACTACCCCGGATAGCGCCGAAGAACACCCACCTCAGCAAGATTCGGCCAGGAAGATGGAGAAGCCAGCCCTCATGAGAGAGCGGCAGACCGAGAGGTCGAGGATGATAACTATACGCCTCCCTCCGAAGACGAGGCAAGCCTCGATGACGACGAATTTGTCATACCATCAGACCCCACCGAACAAGAGCGTTTTAAACGCAGGCTTTTAGCCATGGCAAGCAGCCTCAAGAAAAAGCAGCAACAGCTTAGAGCTACCCAAGATTTGCTAGCTGACAGATGGACTGAAGTCCTTGCGGCCAAAGAGTATGAACTCGAACGCCCCTCCAAGAGTTACCCGAAGCGCAGGCCGCTACCCCGATCAGAGGAGGAAGCACCTACATCACCAACGCATGACATGGCAGACCGGCCACCTCGCGGCCGCGACAGAGAGGCCTCTCAGCCCTCCACCCAAGCCATGCCCCGACACCGCTCAACTAAGGCATGGGAAAATGCACCCGACCTGCGAGACATACTGGAGGATAAGGCAAGACAAACAAGATCGATCTACGGATCTCGCAGGAGCCCTACGACATGTGACAATGATCTTCACTCCGGATACAACAAATCTGGTCGGGCCAAACACAACAGACATAGCTCTTCCGAGCTGCGTCGTGATATAGCCCAGTACAGAGGCGCCGCACACCCGCTATGCTTCACGAACGAAGTAATGGATCATAAAATCCCAGAGGGTTTCAAACCCGTAAACATCGAATCATACGATGGCACAACAGATCTGGCGGTATGGATCGAGGATTATCTCCTTCACATCCACATGGCACGCGGCGATGATCTACACGCCATCAAATACCTCCCGCTCAAACTTAAAGGACCGGCCCGGCATTGGCTTAACAGCTTGCCAGCAGACTTAATCGGTTCTTGGGAGGACCTGGAAGCCGCATTCCTCGACAACTTCCAGGACACTTACGTGCGACCACCGGATGCCGACGACTTAAGCCACATAATTTAGCAGCCAGAGGAATCGGCCAGACAATTCTGGACACGGTTCCTAACAAAGAAAAACCAGATAGTCGACTGTCCGGCCGCAGAGGCCCTAGCAGCCTTCAAGCATAACATCCGTGATGAGTGGCTTGCCCGGCACCTGGGACAGGAAAAGCCGAAATCCATGGCAACCCTCACGACACTCATGACCCGCTTTTGTGCGGGAGAAGATAGCTGGCTAGCTCGCAGTAACAACTTATCAAAGAACCCTGGTAATTCAGATACCAAGGACAAAAGTGGCAGGACACGTCGGAATAAGCAAAAACGCCGCGTTAGCAGCGACAGCAATGAAGACACGCCAGTCAATGCCGGATTCAAAGGCTATAAATCCGGTCAGTGAAAAAAGCCATTCAAAAAGAATACTCAGGGCCCGTCCAGTTTGGACCGAATACTCGATCGCTTGTGCCAGATACATGGCACCCCCGAAAGGCCAGCCAATCACACTAACAGGGATTGTTGGGTGTTCAAGCAGGCAGGCAAGTTAAGGGCCGAAAACAGAGACAAGGGGCTGCACAGCGACGACGAGGAGCCCAAGCCGCCGAACAACAATGGACAGAAGGGCTTTCCCCCACAAGTGCGGATGGTGAACATGATATACGCAACCCACATTCCCAAGCGGGAGCGGAAGCGTGCGCTACGGGACGTATACGCGATGGAGCCAGTCGCCCCAAAGTTCAACCCATGATCCTCCTGCCCGATCACTTTTGATCGAAGGGACCATCCCACTAGCATCCGTCATGGCGGCTTCGCCGCATTGGTTCTCGACCCAATCATCGACGGATTTCATCTCACAAGAGTCCTCATGGACGGCGGCAGTAGCCTGAACCTGCTTTATCAGGATACAGTGCGGAAAATGGGCATAGATCCCTCAAGGATTAAGCCCACAAGAACGACCTTTAAAGGCGTTATACCAGGTGTAGAAGCCAACTGTACAGGCTCAGTAACACTTGACGTGGTCTTCGGATCCCCGGACAATTTCCGAAGCGAAGAGTCAATCTTCGATATAGACTCGTTTCGCAGTGGCTATCACGCCCTGCTTGGACGAACCGCATTCGCAAAGTTCAATGCAGTGCCGCACTACGCATATCTCAAGATCAAGATGCCAGGCCCTCGAGGAGTAATTACGGTCAATGGAAACACCGAACGCTCCCTCCGTACGGAGGAGCATACGGCGGCTCTCGCAGCGGAGGTACAAAGTAGCCTTCTCAGGCAATTCTCCAGTCCGGCCATTAAAAAGCCAGACACTGCCAAGCGCGCCCGGAGTAACCCATAGCAGGACCGCCTGGCACACTTTGAGCAAGCGTAGCAATGCGACCCCAACCCCAACTTTCGCGACATAGCGAAACCAGTACCTTGCGTACATAACTACGCCCTTGAAATACCATGGGCACAGGGGAAGGGGCACAATAACGGCACGCCCAAAATACGGCTTAAAACTTACTAGGGGCTGCCGGATTCTTTTTCTAATTTTTTCTTACTTTCAGGACTCCATACTTTGGACGACCTGTTTGGCAATTCGACTGCCGCACAAACGATGCAAGATCCAGGGAGGCAGACAAGCCATGCCGCATTATGGAACTCCCAGGTGGTCTCTGTTACGAGCGGTATACCTGTTTTAAATACAATTCCGCGGCCTGCCCCTGGTCAGGACATACTGAATAGTCCAATATCTTTTGCTTACCGCACTATTTGTATCGTTCGGCTTTGATAAATAGCCTCTCTATAAACAATGCTTAGCTTCTTGTCTATTTTTTGCATTATCTTCTTTTCACATTTATGTTCATTAAATGACATGATTGCACCCGTACACCATGGTACGGCAAACACGTCAGGGGCTTCAGTACCCCTCATAACGGTGTGAGCAGTCCGTACACTTTCACAAGTGCGGCACCCCGAACTTATAGCACTATATGCATCGGCTCCGAATCATGATTTGGGTCAATAGTTGGGTTTGCCCGGCTCCTATGTTTTGGTGCCTTATGTTCCGCTCTATCGGCTAAGGTAGCACTAGGAGAACCACTGCGATTGTGCCCCGGTTCAGCTGGGTTAAGCACCTCAGTGGAGAAAGCTAAAACTGACTGTCATGATGTGGCGAGAGACTAGTCGCTGTTCGAGAGGTTTTTCGAGTCCCTAAAGGCTTATGCCGCTTCGAGCGAGGAGCTGGCTTTGTCCGGCCAAGGCGTGGATAGCGCCCCGAACTCGGTCTTCCGAACTAGGGGCTTCGCCGAAATTTAAAATTATAGAGTTCTATGGCTAAGTGAGAGTGTTCAAGCATTATAGTCCGATTGCCTGGTTCGTTGTGCTGAGCGCCTCCCTCAAAGGACCCAACTATGAGAAAAAGAGCGCTCAGGTTTATTCCGAACACCCCAGCACTAGTGGCACGGGGGCAGAAGCCGACGACTGGCCATCTCTCAATTTTTGATAAACGGCCGCACAGAAAGTAATATTTTAAATTCAATAAGCATTGCTTAGCGCATATGAACAAGTTTTCAGAGCACAGGATAAACACGAGCGAGTTCATTCAAACATCACATCCTTGGTACATTCATCCGCCACAAGGCGGGCACCTGCAAGAACATCCTTGTAGTAGTTCTCGGGCTTGCGATGCTCCTTCCCCGGCGGCGGCCCGTCCTTCACAAGCTTCTCACCGTCCAGCTTACCCCAGTGCACCTTTGCACGGGCAAGGGCCCGACGGGCACCTTCGATGCAGATGGAGCACTTGATGACCTCAAGCCTCGGACAGGCCTCCACCAGCCGCCGCACCAGCCCAAAATAGCTCCCAGGAAGGGCCTCTCCGGGCCACAGCCGAACTATGAAGCCCTTCATGGCCTGCTCGGCCGCCTTGTGGAGCT
This sequence comes from Triticum aestivum, assembly GCF_018294505.1. NCBI lineage: Eukaryota > Viridiplantae > Streptophyta > Magnoliopsida > Poales > Poaceae > Triticum > Triticum aestivum. The sequence goes on from NC_057797.1 coordinate 742,906,960, forward strand.
CGACCAGCTGTTTCAGCTGGTCGCTCAAGGGCACAGGGTGTCCAGCCTCAGAATACTGAGACCAGAACACCTTCTCCGTCGAGCTACCCTCTTCAGCTCGGTAGAATGCGGCGGCGTCGGATACGCTGCGGGAAAGATCTGCGAATGCCCCTGGAGAGCTCCGGATTCGGGTAAGTAACAGGTAGTTCACTTTTATATTTCTGCTTTGCATAAAGAATGCCTTACCCGCTTCTATCTTCCTCATCTCCTCCAACTCTTGGAGGGCCTTTTGGGCTTCGGCCTTGGCAGACTTGGCAGCCTCTAGGGCCGTTGCAAGCTCGGATTCTTGCGCCTTCGACTCCAACTCCAAACTCTCATGTTTTTTCATGAGAGACTGAAGCTCTTGCTGCACCTCGCCGACCTGAGCCCCAAGTCTGTCTCGCTCGATGCGCTCCGCGGCCGTTTTCTTTTCGGCCTCAGACAGCGCCTGCTTAAGGGTCGCCACCTCAGTCGTGGCCCCTACAATAAGCAGTACAATCCTGTTACTCTTTTTGCAATCAAGCCTTTTATAGGCACTTTTTCTGTAAGGTATTTCTTACCTTCTTCCTCCTCGAGCCGCCGCTTGGCAAGGCCGAGCTCTTGCTCAGTCCGCTCGAGGTCCTGCTTTAGGACACCCACCTCCGCAGTCAGTGCGGAGGTGGATAGCAGCGAAGCCTGCATACGCATATTGACTCTTTTATTTTAGACTCCTGTGAAATTTAATAGATCCTCTATTCGGCTTTTCTTTCCGAACGCCAAACAGAGCATCAGGGGCTACTGTCTATGCGTTAATATTTTTACATATTTTTACTTGCCTCGAAGCCTGTTAGAAGGCTAGCACAAGCTTCAGTCAGTCCGCTCTTGGCGGACTGAACCTTCTGGATCACCGTACTCATAATAGTACGGTGCCCCTCGTCGATGGAGGCGTCGTCAAGCACCTCCAGCAGATTGTCCGGCACCTCCGGTTGGACGGAGGACGCCGGCTCAGAAGGCTTGCTCCTCTTGGAAGGAGTTCGCCTACCGCGGTCCGGAACTGTGGAAGATTCTGGCGCGGTGTCCGGCACAAAGCCAGACTGAGAGCCCTGGGGAGCCTTATCCCCTTCACTCCTGGAGTCCGGGAGGTTGCCTTGCGGCTCCTCCGGGACCACCTCCTCCTGCCCCGGAGCTTGTCGCGACGCCACTTCGGCGTCATCTGCAGTGCGGGGGGAGACAGCGGGCGGAACTGAGTTCACGTCCGATGAGTCCAGGGAGCCGCCCGACGATTCGTCGAATTCGGCCCAGGGCGAACTGCATAATTACATTCGACATTAGGGAAAGCTGTGCAACAAAGGAACATCATGAGTTACACTGATATCCGAACTTACGATTTTGCCGGACGCTTGGCCCTGTTTGGCCACTCCTCTTTGCCCTCTTCGGTGTTGGGGGCATAGTCCGGCGGAGGGGTCTTCCTTTTCCTAGACCCCTGGGCCTCCCCGTTGGGGCGGCCTTCCTCTTCTCTCCTCCCTCCGCTGGGGGGAGAGTTTTCTTCTTCCTCCTCCTCATTTTCGCGGGACGAGGGCGTCTCGGACTAGTCAGATGACAAGTCCGACACCACCATGTTGCGGGCACTCTTTCGAGTCCCTGTGGTCTTCTTCTTCTTGGCCTTCTTCTCCGGCACCACATAAGGCACCGGAACCAGCAGCTTCGCTAGTAGAGCTGGGGCTGGGTCTTCGGGCAGCGGAGCCGGACAGTTAATCGGTCCAGATATCGCCCGCCAAGCCTGTCAAAGGTAAGGGAGTTTAGATCCCGCATAGAGTCAAACTATGAAAAAAGCTTAACATCCTGTAAAAGGTGTAGATGGCATACCTCGCTAGCGTGACGCTGCGAGCTGTATCCGCGGTCCTCGGAAGCGGATGCGGGAGCCTCGGCGCCCTTGAATAGCATCTTCCAGGCGTCTTCGTACATCATGTCGAAGAGCCTGCTGAGGGTTTGATGCTGCGCCGAGTCGAACTCCCACAAATTAAAATCCCGTTGTTGGCACGGGAGGATCCGGCGGACGAGCATAACCTGGATTACATTAACAAGCCGGATTGGCTTGTTCACCAGGGACTGGATGCATGTTTGCAATCCGGTCACCTCTTTTTCGTCACCCCACGACAGGCCCAACTCTTTCCAGGACATAACCCGCGTGGGGGGTCCGGATCGGAACTCGGGGGCTGCGGTCCATTTCGGATCGCGCGGCTCGGTGATATAAAACCACCTGGATTGCCATCCCTTTAGGGTCTCCACGAAAGAGCCCTCGAACCATAGGACGTTGGCCATCTTGCCCGCCATGGCGCCTCTGCACTCCGCCTGGCTGCCACGCACCACCTTGGGCTTGACGTTAAAGGTCTTGAGCCAGAGGCCGAAATGGGTGCGGACGCGGAGAAAAGCCTCGCACACGACAATAAACGCCGAGATGTTGAGGATGAAGTTCGGAGCCAGATCGTGGAAATCCAGGCCGTAGTAGAACATGAGCCCCCGGACAAATGGGTGGAGTGGAAAACCCAGTCCGCGGAGGAAGTGGGGGAGAAATACTACCCTCTCATGGGGCCTTGGGGTGGGGAGAATCTGCCCCTCTTCAGGAAGCCGGTGCACGATGTCCTTGGACAGGTATCCGGCCTTCCTTAGCTTCTTGACTTTACCCTCCGTGGCAGAGGAGACCATCCACTTGCCTCCCGCTCCAGACATTGCTGGAGAAGGTTGAGGTGGGAAGTGCGGGCTTGGGCGCTGGAGCTCGGGTGCGCAAGAGATGGATAGGCAAAGGAGGAAGAAGGCGTAGGTAAAAAGGTGGATCCTTGTCCCCTTATATGGGCGGATGCAGTTGTGCGTCCCCACCTGCCTAGTAAAACTCGCTTGCCTCACAAGCGCCATGATAAGTGGCGCGGTTGGGTTACCCACGTCCGTATTGATGAGAATCCCGTAAAAGGGGGTACACGATCTCTGCTTTGACAAGACGTGCCAAGGAAACCGCCTCACAAAACACGCTGAGGTGGAAAAGTGAAAACAATTCGAGTGAAGGACTTGGCTGTAGTGTGATGACGCACTGCCGAATACGTTAGCAGATTTGATTTGTGTTAATATTATTCTCTCTATGGCAATATGTGGAAGCTTATTTTGCAGAGCCGGACACTACTCTTGGTGTTTACAATCTTCTATGAAGGACTTGGAGGAGGAACCCGCCTTGCAATGCCGAAGACAATTTGCGCGCAGGACTCGTCGTCATTGAAGCCTGGTTCAGGGGCTACTGAGGGAGTCCTGGATTAGGGGGTGTTCGGGTAGCCGGACTATACCTTCAGCCGGACTCCTGGACTATGAAGATACAAGATTGAAGACTTCGTCCCGTGTCCGGATGGGACTTTCCTTGGCGTGGAAGGCAAGCTTGGCGATGCGGATATTCAAGATCTCCTACCGTTGTAACTGACTCTATGTAACCCTAACCCTATCCGGTGTCTATATAAACCGGAGGGTTGTAGTCCATAGGCAATCAACTCCATATACAACAATCATACCATAGGCTAGCTTCTAGGGTTTAGCCTCCTTGATCTCGCGGTAGATCTACTCTTGTACTACCCATATCATCAATATTAATCAAGCAGGACGTAGGGTTTTACCTCCATCAAGAGGGCCCGAACCTGGGTAAAACATCGTGTTCCCTGCCTCCTGTTACCATCCGGCCTAGACGCACAGTTCGGGACCCACTACCCGAGATCCGCCGGTTCTCGAACTTAACTCTTTCCTCTAGATTAACATCACCGATACGTCTCCAATGGATCTATAATTTCTGAATGTTCCATGTTGTTTTGTTATCAATCTTGGATGTTTTATAATCATTTTATATCATCTTTTTGGTACTAACCTATTGACATAGTGCCAAGTGCCAGTTGCTGTTTTTTCCATGTTTTTACATCGCAGAAGATCATTATCAAACGGAGTCCAAATGCCATGAAACTTCACAGAGATTTTTTATGGGCCGGAAGGAAGGCAATGGGCCATGGTTGCACCTGGGGGGTGCCCCAAGGGGGGCACAACCCACCAGGGCACGCCAGGAGGCCCAGGCGCGCCCTGGTGGGTTGTGCCCACCTCGGGTGCCCCCCGAACCGCCTCTTTACTCTATAAATACCTCAAAAATACCAGAACCCTAGGGGAGTCGACGAAATATTCATCCTGCCGCCGCAGAGTCCAGAAACACCAGATCCAATCTAAACACCATCTCAGATGGAGTTCATCACCTCCGTTGGTGCCTGTCCGATGATGCGTGAGTAGTTCTTTGTAGACCTTCGGGTCTGTAGTTAGTAGCTAGATGGCTTCATCTCTCTCTCTCTCTCTCTTGATTCTCAATACAATGGTCTCTTGGAGATCCATATGATGTAACTCTTTTGCGGTGTGTTTGTTGGGATCGATGAACTTCGATATGATCAGATCTATGTTTTTATATCCATGAAAGTATTTGAGTTTCTTTGATCTCTTTTATGCATGATCTATTATAGCCTCATATTTATTCTCCAATATTTGGGTTTTTTCTGGCCAACTTGATCTTTTTTTCTTGCAATGGGAAGAGGTGCCAGGTAGTGGGTTCGATCTTACGGTGCTTGATCCCAGTGACAGAAAGGGAACCGACACGTATGCATCGTTGCTACTAAGGATAAAAAGACGAGATCTATATCTACCTTCCATATATATAAACGGATCTTGTCTACATCATGTCCTCGTTATTATTGCATTACTCCACTTTTCCATGAACTTAATACACTAGATGCATGCTGGATAGCGGTCGATGTGTGGACTAATAGTAGTAGATGCAGCTACTAATCTTGGACGTGATGCCTATGTAATGATCATTGCCTGGATATCGTCATGAGTATTTGAAGTTCTATCAATTGCCCAACAGTAATTTGTTTACCCACCGTTTGCTATTTTTCTCGAGAGAAGCCACTAGTGAAACCTACGCCCCCCGGGTCTTCTTTCTCATATATTTGCCTTGCGATCTATTTTTCCTTTGCATTTTTATTCAGATCTATTAAACCAAAAATCCAAAAATACCTTGCTGCAATTTATTTTATTTGGCGTTCGATCTATCAATATTTACAACTTTATCTCCCGTCACACGCCGTTTCTGGCGTCGTTACCCGAAAGGGATTGACAAGTCCTTTAACACGTCGGGTTGCAAGGTGTTGTTATTTGTGTGCAGGGGCTATTTATGTTGTGTTGCTTGGTTCTCTACTGGTTCAATAACCTTGGTTTCATAACTGAGGGAAATACCTACCATCGTTGTGCTACATCATCCCTCCCTCTCCATGGAAATACCGACGTAGTTCCAGCTGCCATCAAGGAGAATTTTTGACGCCGTTGCCGGGGATGATCTTCAACATAACCAGGTTCCTAATCACAAATCTTATCTCCTTGCACTTTACATTATTCGCCATTTGCCTCTCGTTTTCCTCTCCCCAACTTCACAAAATTTGCCGTTTTATTCGCCTCTCTTTTTCCGTTCGCCGTTTTCTTGTCGGATCTGTTTTTGAGTGCAATCTTGTTGTGTGGTCATCATGACTCAAGAGAACACCAAGTTATGTGATTTCTTAAATACCAACAACAATGATTTTATAGGCACTCCGCTTGCTCCTCCTGCCACTAGTGCGGAGACTTGTGATATTAATACCGCTTTGCTGAATCTTGTTATGAAAGACGAATTTTCCGGTACTCCTAATGAGGATGCCGCATCCCATCTTAATACCGTCGTGGAATCATGCGATATGCAAAAGAAAAAATATATGGACAATGATGTGGTCAAGATCAAATTATTTCCGTTCTCTTTCCGTGATTCTGCAAAAATTTGGTTCTCTTCTTTGCCTCGTGATAGTATCGATTCTTGGAACAAGTGCAAAGATGCTCTTATCACTAAGTATTTTCCTCCCGCAAAAATTATTTCCCTTAGAACCCAGATCATGAATTTCAAGCAACTTGAACATGAGCATGTTGCACAATCTTGGGAAAGGATGAGAATGATGCTAAGAAATTGCCCAACTCATGGATTAAATCTTTGGATGATCATACAAAAATTTTATGCGGGGTTGAATTTTCTTTCTCGTAATCTTTTAGATTCCACCGCGGGTGGTACTTTTATGGAAATTAGTTTGGGTGAAACCACCAAATTGCTTGATAATATCATGGCAAATTATTCGCGATGACATACCGAAAGAGCTCCTACTAGTAAAAAAGTTAATTCAATTGAAGAAATTTCTTCTTTGAGTGAAAAAGTTGATGCTCTTGTGAAATTGGTTGCTAGTAGAAGTGTCCCTATTGATCTTAATGATATGCCTTTGTCTACTTTGATTGAGCAAAATATTGATGCCATTGATATGAATTTTATCTCTCGCAATAATTTCAACAACAATGCTTATAAAGGAAATTTTAATCCTAGGCCTTTTCCTAGTAATTCCTCTAATAATTATGGTAATTCCTGTGGAAATCAATCTTATAATAATAATAGGAGCACCTCTGATCTTCAGAATAATATTAAGGAATTTATCAATACACAAAAAGTTTTCAACACTTCCATAGAAGAAAAGTTGAATAAGATTGATGATTTGTCTAGAAGTGTTGATAGAATTGCTCATGATGTGGAAAATCTCAAGATGAAATTTTTTGTGCCTAAGGTTGATGAATCAATTAAAGCTCTTTATGTTTCTATGGATGAAAGTAAGAAAAGAACTGCTATTCTTAGAGCTAAAAGAGAATTTTTAGGAAAGGCTTTTTCTAGTGATTATTCTTGCAAAAGTGATGAAGATCTTAAAATGACTGGTGTTTCTTCTATTGATTCCTTTTTTAGTAAAGTTAAGAATGATGAAAAAGGGACTGGAGAAGAGTCAACTTTAGGTAGAAGGCATCCCAATATTTCGGAGGGTGGAAATCGTGTTGAGAAAATTGATGAAAGTGGGTTTGGAGAGGTCAAAACTTTAGCTAGTGATGCACCCACTATTTTGGATTACAAAGACTTTAATTATGACAGTTGCTCTTTGATTGATTATATTTCTTTGTTGCAATCCATGATAAATTCACCCCATGCTTATGAACAAAATAAAGCTTTTACTAAACATATTGTTGATGCTATGATGAAAGCTTTGGAAGAAAAATTGGAATTTGAAGTTTCATTCCCTAGAAAATTGTATGATGAACGGGAACCTACTATCAAAGCCAAGATTAAAAATTATGAGTGTTTTGCTTTTTGTGACTTGGGTGCTAGTGTTTCCACAATTCCAAAATCTTTATGTTATGTGCTTGGTCTTACCAATCTTGAAGAATGTTCCTTGAATTTGCACTTGGCGGATTCTACTATTAAAAAGCCTATGGGAAGAATTAATGATGTTCTTCTTCTTGCAAATAGGAATTATGTGCCCACATATTTTATTGTTCTTGATATTGATTTCAATCCGTCTTGTCCAATTATTCTTGGTAGACCGTTTTTACGCACTATCGGTGCCGTGATTGATATGAAAGAAGGCAATATTAAGTTCCAATTTCCTTTGAGGAAGGGTATGGAACACTTTCCTAGAACTAGAATTAAGCCACCTTATGAATCAATTGTGAGGGCATATTTTGGATCTTGAACCAAAGATGACAGAACTTAGATCCTTGCTTTATGCCTAGCTAAGGGCATAAAACTATAGCGCTTGTTGGGAGGCAACCCAATGAATAAATTTTAATTTTGCATTTTGCTTTCTGTTCTTGTGTGTTTACACAATTATGCTATTGTTATGATTGTGTTTTTCTGTTTTAATTAGTGTTTGTGCCAAGTAAAGCCTTTAGGATCTTCTTGGGAATTGTTGTTTAATCTTGCTGAAAATACAGAAACTTTTACGCTCACGAAATTAATTTTACTTTCCTACCATAGAGCAATAAAATACTCATTCCAATTGCAGTAGATCGATATGCAAATTTCTCAGGACGTCCTAATTTTTCAGAATTTTTGGAGTTAACGAAGTATTTGAAATAGTTAGATTGCTACAGACTGTTCTGTTTTGACAGATTCTGTTTTCTTTGTGTTATGTGCTTATTTTGATGGCTCTATGGTTTTCTTTGATGAGTTTTTTCCATAAAAAAGTTGGAATACAGTAGATATAATACAAAAACAAAATATGAATTGGTTTGATACAACACTTATAGTATTGGTTTATTATTCTTATACTAACGGATCTCACGAAGGCTTTGTTGAGTTTTGTGTGATTGAAGTTTTCAAGTTTTGGGTTATATTACGATGGATGAAGGAAGGATGTAAGAGCCTAAGCTTGGGGATGCCCCAGCATCCCAAGCTATTATACAAGAATGAGCAACCAACTAAGCTTGGGGATGCCCCCGAGTGGCATCCCCGTTTTATTCCAACAACTAACGGTATTTTACTCGAGACTATATTTTTATTCGTCACATGATATGTGTTTTGCTTGGAGCATCTTGTATGATATGTGTCTTTGCTTGTTTTATTTTGTGTTTTAAGTCATCAATCCTTGGTGGACACACCTATTTTAGAGAGCCAAAATTATATCATGACTTGTTAGAATTGCTCTCTATGCTTCACTTAAATCTTTTTATGAGCTAGGACTTGTTCTAGTGCTTCACTTATATCTTTCTGAGCACGGTGTGCTTTGTTATTTTTGAAGAAATGCTCTCTTGCTTCACTTAGATTTATTTGAGAGTTAGTAAAATTTTGAAGAAATTCTCTCTTGCTTCACTTAAATTATTTTGAGAGAAAGAAAATTTGTTATGCTCATGATCTTCACTTGTATTTGTTTGAGCTTATGAAAAGCAACACATGAAAATTAGTGCCAAAGTGATAGATATCCAAGAAGGATAAAGTAAAAGAAAATGTCATGAAGATCATTGGACAAAATAAACTTGATTCTTAGTAATACTTTTGAGATATGATGATGTGATATGTGAGTTACGTTGATGAGTAATTGTGCTCTAGTAAGAATATTGGTGTTAAGGTTTGTGATTCCCTATGCATGCACGAAAGTCAATAATCATGCAATGAAAATTATATCCTACTTGTTGTCGGTGTCAAAACCGGTGGATCTCGGGTAGGGGGTCCCGAACTGTGCATCTAGGCCGGATGTTAACAGGAGGCAGGGGACACGATGTTTTACCCAGGTTCGGGCCCTCTTGATGGAGGTAAAACACTACGTCCTGCTTGATTGATATTGATGATATGGGTAGTACAAGAGTAGATCTACCATGAGATCAGAGAGGCTAAACCCTAGAAGCTAGCCTATGGTATGATTGTTGTTCGTCCTACGGACTAAAACTCTCTGGTTTATATAGACACCGGAGAGGGCTAGGGTTACACAGAGTCGGTTACAATGGTAGGAGATCTACATATCTGTATCGCCAAGCTTTCCTTCCACGCCAAGGAAAGTCCCTTCCAGACACGGGACGAAGTCTTCATTATTGTATCTTCATATTCCAGGAGTCCGGCCGGAGATATAGTCTGGCTATCCGGACACCCCCTAATCCAGGACTCCCTCAGTAGCCCCTGAACCAGGCTTCAATGACGACGAGTCTGGCGTGCAGATTGTCTTCGGCATTGCAAGGCGAGTTCCTCCTCCAAGTACTTCATAGAAGATTTTGAACACAAAGGTAGTGTCCGGCTCTTAGCGCGTTTAGCGAGGCAGTTTCCTTGCACTACTAGGGAAAACCCTTGTAGTAGCGCGGGTAATTGCCTAGCAGTAGCGCGGGGGACTGCGCTACTGCTAGGGCACTATAGCTAACTTTTAGCAGTAGCGCGGGTGGTACCCGCGCTACTGCTACTTGTAGTAGCAGTAGCGCGGTTGCCACCCGCGCTACTACTACTTAGTTGTAGCGTGTGTCAAGGCCCCGCGCTACTACTAACTAATTGAGAAACAAAAAAATAAATTCCATCCACGGCGGCTGCTTTTGCTGGGCATCGTCCTCTCCATCCATGGCTGCTACTGATCCTGGAGGGGATGAAGTTGTCCATGGTGTTTGTGATTCCCCACCCAACTTGTGCCCGCACCTCTCGTCTACTGCTGCTACAAGATAAGAGAAAATTATTAGAAAGAGGAATAGAGAGATAGAGAGAAGTAGGAGGAGGAACTCACCAGTGGCCGCCGGAGTTGGAGCCGACGCCCGAAACCCTAGATGAAGCTCGGTGACCTGGTGCTGCTTGTCGTGGGACCCTTGACCCGGCGAGGAGGTGCAAGTGGCTGCGTCCATAGCGGATCTGGTCGCCGCCATGGATGACGCTTTGCTGGTTTTCGTCTCCTTCCACCAGCGGAGAAGAAGGAGCACGGAGGGGGAGGGGAGGGGTCTGCAGTGCCGCCGAGGATGGAGGATGGAGGGGGAGGGGAGGGGGAGAGGAGGTCGCCGGATTTGTGAGTGCCGCCGAGGTGCGAGGCCGGCAGTGGCAGTGGGTGAGGAAGGGAATGGCGAGTGGGAGGAGAAGGGGAATCAGAAGAGTGTGGGTTTGGATTTGTGCCTCGACACGCTATGTGTACGTATGTCTTGGTGGGTTGATAGTAGTAGCGCGGGTTTATACCCCTCGCTACTACTATGGCATGTCCCGGGTGGGCACGGTAGAGACCACTTAGTAGTAGCGAGGGTTAAAAACCCGCGCTACTACTATCAACTTAGTAGTAGCGAGGGGTAAAAACCCGCGCTACTAGTAAGTAGCGGTAGCGAGGGTTATAAACCCTCGCTACTAGTAAGCGTCTGCCTATAAGCTTTTCCCTAGTAGTGTTGGCACGTCTTGTTAAAGCAGAGATCGTGTCCCCTTATTCTGGGATTCTCATCAATACGGGCGTGGGTAACCCAACCGTGCCATTGACTATGGCGCTTGGGAGATAAGCGAGTTTTACCAGGCTGGTGGGGGCGCATAGTCGCATCTGCCCATATAAGGGGATAAGGATCCGCCATTTCATCCACGCCTTCTTCCTCCTTTGCCTATCCATTTCCGCGCACTCGAGCTCCAGCGCCCAAGTCCGTACACCCCACCTTAACCTTCTCCAGCCATGTCCGGAGCGGGAGGCAAGTGGATGGTCTCCTCCGTCACGGAGGGACACATCAAAAGACCGAGGAAGGCCGGATACTTGTCTAACGACATTGCGCACCGGCTTCCCGAAGAGGGGCAGCTCTTTCCCACCCCTAGGCCCCATGAGAGGGTGGTGTTCCTCCCCCATTTCCTCCATGGACTGGGCTTCCCTCTCCACCCATTTGTCCGGGGGCTCATGTTCTACTATGGCCTGGATTTCCACGATCTGGCCCCGAATTTTGTCCTCAACATCTCGGCGTTTATCGTCGTGTGCGAGGCTTTCTTCCGCTTCCGCCCCCATTTCGGCCTATGGCTCAAGACTTTTAATGTCAAGCCGAAGGTGGTGCGCGGCACCCAAGCGGAGTGTGGAGGCGCCATGATGGGCAAGATGCCCAACGTCCTATGGTTCGAGGGCTCCTTTGTGGAGTCCCTAAAGGGGTGGCAGTCGGGGTGGTTTTACATCACCGAGCCGTGCAACTCTGAATGGGTCGCAGCCCCCGAGTTCCGATCTGGACCCCCTACGCGACTCGCCTCCTGGAAAGAGACGGGCCTGTCGTGGGGTAAAAAAGGAGAGCTGATCGGACTCCAAACATGCGTCCAAACCCTGGTGGACAGGAGGCTCAAACTTGTCAACGTAGTCCAGGTTATGCTCATCCGCCGGATCCTCTCGTGTCAACAACGGGCTTTCAACCTGTGGGAGTTCGACCCGGCGCGGCACTGAACTCTGAGAAGGCTCTTCAACACGACGTACGAAGATGCCTGGAAGGTGATTTTCAAGGGCGCCGAGGCCCCCGCATCCGCTACCGAGGATCGCGGATTCAGCACGCAGCATCACGCTCGTGCGGTAAGCTGTTTTTACCTTTTACAGGGTATTAGTTTTTCATAGTTTGACTCCATGCGGGATCTAAGCTCCCTTACCTTTGACATGATTGGCAGGAGACGTCCGGACAGATCAACTATCCGGCTCCTTTGCCCGAAGGCCCAGCGGACGCTCGCTTGGCGAAGCTGCTGGTTCCGGCACCCTACGTGGTGCCGGAGAAGAAGGCCCAGAAGAAGGCCATGGGGACTCGAAAGAGTGCCCGGCGCCAGGAGGTGTCCGATTCACCATCCGACGACTCCAAGGTGCACTCCTCCCATGAAGACGAGGAGGAGGAAGAAGAGACCTCTCCCCCTCCAGCGGGGGGAGGGAAGAAAAGGAAGGCCGCCCCAACTGGGGAGGCCGAAGGGTCCAAGAGAGGGAAGACCCCTCCTCCGGACTACTCCACCAACGCCGACAATGGCGAAGAGGAGTGGCCGCACAGGGCCAAGCCCCTGGCGAGATCGTAAGTATCCGGATACCCGAGTGATTCATAGTATTCCCCCATTGCACAACTTTTCCTTACGTCGAACATGATTGTGCAGTCCGCCCAAGGCCGGGCTCGACAAGTCGTCGAGCGGCTCCCTGGATTCATCGGATGTGAATTCGCTTCCAACGGCTTCCTCCCCCCACCCTACGGACGGCGCCGAGGTGGCGTCCCAACAGGTTCGAAGCCAGGAGGAGGTGGTCCTGGAGGCGCCGCAAGGCAACCTCCCGGACTCCAGGCGTAAAGGGGATAGAACTCCCAAGGGCTCCCAGTCCGGCCTTGAGCCGGACACCGCGCCGGAACCTTCAACGGTTCCGGACTCCGGTAGGTAGCCTCCTTTCAAGAGGAGCAAGCCTACCGACGCGGTGACCTCCGTCCAACCGGAGGCACCGGACAATTTGCTGGAGACGCTTAACGGCGCCTCCATCGACGAGGGGCACCGCACTATTATGAGTGCGGTGATCCAGAAGGTTCAGTCCGCCAAGAGCGGACTAACTGAAGCCTGTGCCAGCCTTCTAACATGCTTTGAGGTAAGTAAAGAATAGGTAAAAATATTACCGCATAGACAGTAGCCCCTGATGCTCTGTTCGGCGTTCGGAAAGAAAAGCCGAATAGAGGATCTAATAACATTCGCAGGAGTCTAACATAATCAAGTCAATTTGCGTATGTAGGCTTCACTGCTGGCCTCCGCCGCACTGACTGCGGAGGTGGATACGCTGAAGCAGCACCTCGAGCGGTCCGAGCAAGAGCTCGGACCAAGCAGCAGCTCGAGGAGAAGGAAGGTAAGAAATACCTTATTGAAATATGTGAAAGGTGCAATTGCAAAACGTGACAGGATTAACGTGGCTATTGTAGGGGACACAACTGAGGTGGCGACCCTTAAGCAAGCGCTGCCCGAGGCTGAAAAGAGGGCGGCCACGAAGCACACCGAGCGGGAGAAGCATGAGATGCAGGTTGGCGAGGTGCGGCAAGAGCTCCAGGCTCTCATGAAAAAACATGAGAGCTTGGAGCTTGACTCGAAGACGCAAGAGTCTGAGCTTGCGGCGGCCATTGAAGATGCCAAGTCTGCCAAGGCCGAAGCCCAGAAGGCCCTCCAGGAGGTTGAGGCAATAAAAAAGATAGCGGCGGGTAAGGCATTCTTTATGCAAAGCAAGCACGTAAAAGTGAATTACTTGTCACTTACCCGAATCCGGAGCTCTCCGGGAGCATTCGTGGACTTGCCCCGTAGCGTGTCGGATGCCGCCGCCTTCTACCGAGCCGAGGAGGGAAGCTCGACGGAGAAGGTGTTCTGGTCGCAGTATGCTGAGGCCGAACACCCGGTGCCCTTAAGCGACCAGCTGAAACAGCTGGTCGAGCTCCATAAGGTGGCCGAACAGGCCATGAAGGGCCTCATAGTCCGGCTGTGGCCTGGAGAGGCCATGCCTGGGAGCTACTTCGGGCTGGTGAGGCGGCTGGTGGAGGCCTGTCCAAGGCTCGAAGTCATCAAGCACTCCATATGCATCGAGGGTGACCGTAGGGCGCTTGCCCGTGCGAAGGTGCACTGGGGCAAGCTGGATGCTAAGAAGCTTGTGAAGGACGGGCCACCGCCGGGCAAGGAGCATCGCAAGCCTGAGATGTATTATGAGGGTGTTCTGAAGGGTGCTCGCCTTGTGGCGGATGAATGTTCCATGAATGTATTTTTTCAGTGAACTCGCTTGTTTTGTCCTGTGCGCTGAAAACTTGTTCATGTGCGCTAAGCAATGCTTTTTGAATTTAAAATATTACCTTCTGTGCGGCCGTTTATCAAATTTGAGAGATGGCGAGTCGTCGGCTTCTGCCCCCATGGCACGAGTGCTGGGGTGTTCGGGATAAACATGAGCGCTCTTTTTCCCATTCTTGGGTCCTTCGAGGGAGGCGCTCAACACAACGAACAAGGAAATCAGACTATAATGCTTGAACACTCTCACTTAGCCATAGAATTCTATAATTTAAATTTCGGCGAAGCGCCTAGTGTTCGGAAGACCGAGTTCGGGGTGCTATCCACGCCTAGGCCGGACAAAGCCGACTCCTCGCTTTAAGCGGCATAAGTCTTTAGGGACTCGAAAACCTCTCGAACAGCGACCAGCTCTCACCTTATCATGACGGTCAGTTTTAGCTTTCTCTACTGAGGTGCTTAGCCCAGCTCAACCGGGGCACAATCGCAGTAGTTCTCCTAGTGCTACCTTAGCCGATATAACGGAACGTAAGGTACCAAAACATAGGAGCCGGGAAAACCCAACATTTGACCCAAGACATGATTCGGAGCCGATGCATATAATGCTATAAGTTCGGGGTGCCGCACTTGTGAAAGTGTTCGGACTTCTCACGCCGTATTGTGGGGTACTTGAGCCCCTGGCGTATTGGCCGTACCAAAGTGTACGGGTGCAACATGTCATTAAGGAACATATATTCATAAAAAAAGGTAATGCAATAATAGACGGAAGCTATGCATTGTTTATTTAAAAAGGCTGCGATCAAAGCAGGACGATACAAATAGTGTGATAAGCAAAAGATGGGACTACCAAATATGTCCTTTCCAGGGGCGAGCTGCGGAATGTTATGCGAAACAGCTATACTGCTCGTTATAGAGACCACCTTAGAGTTCCGTAGTGCGGCGTAGCTTTCTGCTTCCCTGGTTGTATCGTTTGTGCGGCAATTGTACTATCG
Source organism: Triticum aestivum (assembly GCF_018294505.1). Classification (NCBI taxonomy): domain Eukaryota; kingdom Viridiplantae; phylum Streptophyta; class Magnoliopsida; order Poales; family Poaceae; genus Triticum; species Triticum aestivum. The sequence goes on from NC_057797.1 coordinate 742,922,065, forward strand.
GACAAGCCTTCCGAAGGATGGAGTCCTGAAAATAAGAGAAAATTTAAGAAATCGGCAGCCCCTAGTGCGGTTTAAGCCGCGTTTCGGGCGTGCCGTGATGGTTCCCCTCCCCCTGTGCCCATGGTATTTCTAGAGCGTAGTTATGTACGCGCAACAATGGTTTCGCAAGTTCGCGAGGGCTGGGGTTGGGGCCGCATTGCTACGCTTGCTCGGAACGTGCCAGGCGGTCTTGTTGTAGGTTACTCCGGGCGCGCTTGATGGTGTCCGGATGTTTAATGGCCGGACTAGAGAATTGCCTTGAGAGGCTGCTTTGTACTTTCGCTGCGATAGCCGCCGTATGCTCCTCCGTTCGGAGAGAGCGTTCGGTGTTTCCATTGACCGTGATGACGCCTCGAGGGCCTGGCATCTTGAGCTTGAGGTATGCGTAATGCGGCACCGCATTGAATTTGGCAAATGCGGTTCGCCCGAGCAGTGCATGATAGCCACTGCGGAACGGGACTATGTCAAAGATTAACTCCTCGCTTCGGAAATTATCCGGAGATCCGAAGACCACTTCAAGTGTAACTGAGCCTGTACAGTTGGCTTCTACACCTGGTATGACACCTTTAAAGGTCGTTCTGGTGGGTTTAATCCTTGAGGGGTCGATGCCCATTTTCCGCACTGTATCCTGATAAAGCAGGTTCAGGCTGCTGCCGCTGTCCATAAGGACTCGAGTGAGGTGAAATCCGTCAATAATTGGGTCTAGAACCAATGCGGCGAATCCACCATGATGGATGCTAGTGGGGTGGTCCCTTCGATCAAAAGTGATCGGGCAGGAAGACCATGGGTTGAACTTTGGGGCGACTGGCTCCATCACATATATGTCCCTTAGCACACGCTTCCACTCCCTCTTGGGGACGTGGGTCGCATATATCATGTTCACCGTCCGCACTTGTGGGGGAAAACCTTTATGTCCACTGTTGTTCGGTGGCCGGGGCTCTTCCTCGTCATCGCTATGCAGCCCCTTGTCTCTGCTTTCGATATTTAACTTGCCTGCCTGCTTGAACACCCAACAATCCTTGTTGGTGTGATTGGCTGGTTTTTCGGGGGTGCCATATATCTGGCATGAGCGGTCGAGTATTCGGTCCAAACTAGACGGGCCCGGAGTATTTCTTTTGAATGGCTTTTTCCACTGATCGGGTTTAGAGCCTTTGAATCCGGCATTAACTGTCGTATCCTCAGCATTGTCGCCGTTAATGCGGTGCTTTTGCTTGTTGCGACGCGACCTGCCACTGCTGTCCTTGGTATCCGAATTACCAGGGCTCTTGGTCATGTTATTGCTGCGAGCTAGCCAGCTGTCTTCTCCCGCGCAAAAGCGGGTCATAAGTGTCGTGAGGGCTGCCATAGATTTCGGCTTTTCCTGTCCTAGGTGTCGTGCGAGCCACTCATCGCGGATGTTATGCTTGAAGGCTGCTAGGGCCTCTGCGTCCGGACAGTCGACAATTTGATTTTTCTTGGTTAGGAACCGTGTCTAGAATTGTCTGGCCGATTCCTTTGGCTGCTGAATTATGTGGCTTAGGTCATCGGCGTCTGGTGGTCGCACATAAGTGCCCTGGAAATTGTCGAGGAATGCGGCTTCCAGGTCCTCCCAACAACCAATTAATTCTGCTGGCAAGCTGTTTAGCCAAAGTCGAGCTGGTCCTTTAAGCTTGAGTGGGAGGTATTTGATGGCGTGTAGGTCATCACCGCGGGCCATGTGGATATGAAGGAGATAGTCCTCGATCCATACCGCAGGATCTGTTGTGCCATCATATGATTCGATGTTCACGGGTTTGAAACCCTCGGGGATTTGATGATCCATTACTTCATCTGTGAAGCATAGTGGGTGTGCGGAGCCTCTGCATTGGGCTACATCACGACGCAGCTCAAACGAGCTTTGTCTACTGTGTTCGGCCTGGCCGGATTTACTGTATCCGGCGTGATGAGTACCGTCTCATGCCATGGGGCGTCCACGTGATCCGTAGAACGATCTTGTTTGCCTTGCCTTGTCCTCCAATATATCTCACAGGTCTGGCGCATTTTCCCATGCCTTGGTATTTTTTGAGCGGCGCCGGGGTGCGACTTGAGTGGAGGGTCAAGAGGCCTCTCTGTCGCGGCCACGGGGTGGCCGGTCGGCCGCATCATGTGCTGGTGATGTAGGTTTAAGTGCTTCCTCCTCTAATTGGGGTAGCAACCTGCGCTTTAGGTAGCTCTTGGAGGGGCGTTTGAGTTCATACTCTTCGGCCACAAAGACTTCAGTCCATCTGTCGGCTAGCAAATCTTGATCAGCTCTAAGTTGTTGCTGTTTTTTCTTGAGGCTGCTCACCGTGGCCATAAGCCTGCGTTTGAAACGCTCTTGTTCGACGGGATCCTCCGGCATGACAAATTCGTCATTGTCGAGGCTTGCCTCATCTTCGGAGGGAGGCATATAATTATCGTCCTCGACCTCTCTGTCTGCTGCTCTCTCATGAGGGCTAGCTTCTCTATCCTCCTGTGCTGAATCTTGCTGGAGGTGGTTGTCTTCGGCACTGTCCGGGGTGTTATTATCTCCCGTGTCAGAATCACCGTTTTTGTTTTGGCGGGATTTAGAGCGGCGCCGCTGATGCCGGCGCTTAGGCTGCTTCTTGGAGGGGTCATCCTCCGCTGTTCCATCACCATTGCCTTCTTTTGGGGTGTCCACCATGTATATATCATACGAAGAGGTGGCTTTCCAGTGCCCTATAGGCGCTGGTTCTTGATCGTCTCCTGCATCGGCGTCCATACCATCGATGTCTTCGGAGTCGAAGTCGAGCATGTCGGTTAAATCATCGATGGTGGCTACGAAGTGGGTGGTGGGTGGGCTTTTAATTTCATCATCATCCGCATCCCAACCTTGCCGACCATTGTCCGGTCAGGGCTCTCCTGACAAAGAGAGAGACTTTAGTGAATTCAGAATATTGCCGAAGGGCGAGTGCTGAAAGATGTCCGCGGCGGTGAACTCCATGATCGGCGCCCAATCGGGTTCGATCGGTTGGGGCGCGGAAGGCTCTGAGTCTGGAGAGGAGTCCGGCTCTTTGGAGTCACGTGCTTCGCAGAGAATAGGGCTGGTGTTCGGCTCGATCGCCATAGATATTGCAGCCCCCGAGGTAGTGTCTAACCACCCATCCTCGGTTGGTGTGATCGGCTCCGAGCTAGAGGTCGGAGCGGACACACGTGCGGCCTCCAGGGAACTGTTTGGCGGTAGAGCTAAATCATGCCCATCATGACAGTGCGGCGCGCTCGGCTGTGGCTCGAATCCGTCGAAGATCAAGTCTCCGCGGATGTCGGCCGTGTAGTTCAAACTTCCAAATCTGACCTGATGGCCAAGGGTGTAGCTTTCGATCTGCTCCAGATGACCAAGCGAATTGGCCCGTAGTGCAAAGCCGCCGAATACGAAGATCTGTCTGGGGAGAAAAGCCTCACCCTGGATCGCATCGCTATTGATGATCGGAGAAGCCATCGGGCCTAAAAGTGACGACACAAAGGAACTCTCAATGAAAGCACCAATGTCGGTGTCAAAACCGGCGGATCTCGGGTAGGGGGTCCAGAACTGTGCGTCTAGGCCGGATGGTAACAGGAGGCAGGGGACACGATGTTTTACCCAGGTTCGGGCCCTCTTGATGGAGGTAAAACCCTACGTCCTGCTTGATTGATATTGATGATATGGGTAGTACAAGAGTAGATCTACCACGAGATCAGAGAGGCTAAACCCTAGAAGCTAGCCTATGGTATGATTGTTGTTCGTCCGACGGACGGACTAAAACTCTTCGGTTTATATAGACACCGGAGAGGGCTAGGGTTACACAGAGTCGGTTACAATGGTAGGAGATCTACATATCCGTATCGCCAAGCTTGCCTTCCACGCCAAGGAAATTCCCTTCCGGACACGGGACGAAGTCTTCATTCTTGTATCTTCATAGTCCAGGAGTCCGGCCGAAGATATAGTCCGGCTATCCGGACACCCCCTAATCCAGGACTCCCTCACTTGTGGTGCATTATTCGGTGTTAATTATGCTTAATGATTGCTTATGAGATTATTCGTTTCTTGGTTGGTCGCTTCGCAATCTTTTGCTAGCCTTCATTTTGCACAAAGTATGACCTCTACTTGTGCATCCAAAATCCATTAAACTAGTTTGCCACATGAGTCCACTATATCTACCTACATGCGGTATTCTTTTGCCGCTCTAAGAAAATTTGCATGTGCCATCTCTAATTTTCAAAATAAACTTATCTTTTGTGTGTTTGTTTTGCTCGCGGAGCGGTGAGGGGTGGCTAATATTTTCCATGCTAGGTGTGTTATTCTCAAGATGAGTGTTTATTCACTTGTCATTGCATGAGAGTAAGGCAAAGGTATTAGGGATGCCTAGTCCCAAAATGCAAAAAAATAATATTTACTTTATGTTGTCAAATAATAAATTCCTTGGAAAGTGTTGGTATGGAGGGAACCCGTGGATACGGTTAGCCATGGAAAGTGAAAGTTATGGAGGAAAAAGGAATAAACTTTATTTTCTGTTTGGGAACCGCCTATGATATATCTAAGCATGGAAAGTATTCGGAACTGTAAGTCGTTTTCGTTGGTGGGATGGATACACCTCCCAAAATGTTTTTATCTCAAATTTTTCGCTTTGAGCTCTGGCACCTCTACAAATCCCTACTTCCCTCTGCGAAGGGCCTTTCTTTTACTTTATGCAATCTTTATTTTCAAATTTGAGTCTCCATCTTCTCTCATAAAAAGCACCAACTAGGAGGCAATATGATCGTGCTCAAGTATTGGGTGCAGTTAATATTCCAGTGTGATTCATGAATGGATCAATTTTTGAGCATGATGGGCTAGGGATAACTTGTTTTAGCATTGATATTTTGAAACACATGGTTGCTTGTTGATATGCTTGAGTATCTAAATTATTATGTCAAAACTAGACTATTGCTTTGAATCACATAAAAGTCCAAATGTCCAGGCTATAAAGAAAAGAATATGATATGACTTGATGAACAACACTCCACATCAAAAATTCTGTTTTTATCACTTACCTACTCAAGGACGAGAAGGAGTTAAGCTTGGGGATGCTGATATGTCTCCAATGTATCTATAATTTTTGATTGTTCCATGCTGTTTTATTATCAATCTTGGATGTTTTATAATCATTTTGTAGTCATTTTATATCATTTTTTGGTACTAACCTATTGACATAGTGCCAAGTGCCACTTGTTGTTTTTTCCATGTTTTTTACATCGCAGAACATCAATATCGAACGGAGTACAAATGCCATGAAACTTTACGGAGATTTTTTATGGGCCAAAAGGAAGGCAATGGGCCCTGGTTGCACCTAAGGGGTGCCCCGAGGGGGGCACAACCCACCAGGGCGCGCCAGGAGGCCCAGGCATGCCCTGGTGGGTTGTGCCCACCTCGGGTGCCCCCCGGACCGCCTCTTTACTCTATAAATACCCCCAAAAAATACCAGAACCCTAGGGGAGTCGACGAAATATTCATCCAGCCGTCGCAGAGTCCAGAAACACCAGATCCAATCTAAACACCATCTCGGATGGGGTTCACCACCTTCATTGGTGCCTCTCCGATGATGCGTGAGTAGTTCTTTGTAGACCTTCGGGTCCGTAGTTAGTAGCTAGATGGCTTCATCTCTCTCTCTTGATTCTCAATAGAATGGTCTCTGGAGATCCGTATGATGTAACTCTTTTGCGGTGTGTTTGTTGGGATCGATGAACTTCGAGTTTATGATCAGATCTATATTTTTATATCCATGAAAGTATTTGAGTTTCTTTGATCTATTTTATGCCTGATCTCTTATAGCCTCGTATTTCTTCTCCGATATTTGGGTTTTGTCTGGCCAACTTGATCTTTTTATCTTGCAATGGGAAGAGGTGCCCGGTAGTGGGTTCAATCTTACGGTGCTTGATCCCAGTGACAGAAAGGGAACCGACACGTATGTTTCGTTGCTACTGAGGATAAAAAGACGAGATCTATATCTACCGCCATATAGATAGACGGATCTTGTCTACATCATGTCATCGTTCTTATTGCATTACTCCGTTTTTCCATGAACTTAACACACTAGATGCATGCTGGATAGCGGTCGATGTGTGGAGTAATAGTAGTACATGCAGGCAGGAGTCGGTCTACTAATCTTGGACGTGATGCCTATGTAATGATCATTACCTGGATATCGTCATGAGTATTTGAAGTTCTATCAATTGCCCAACATTAATTTGTTTACCCACCGTTTGCTATTTTTCTCGAGAGAAGCCACTAGTGAAACCTACGGCCCCCGGGTCTTCTTTCTCATATATTTGCATTGTGATACGTCTCCAACGTATCTACTTTTCCAAACACTTTTTCCCTTGTTTTGGACTCTAACTTGCATGATTTGAATGGAACTAACCCGGAATGACGTTGTTTTCAGCAGAATTGCCATGGTGTTAGTTTTGTGCAGAAATAAAAGTTCTCAGAATGACCTGAAAATCTACGGAGACACATTTTGGAATTAATAAAAAATACTGGCGAAAGAATCAGCATCAGGGGGCATACATCCTGTCCACGAGGGTGCAGGGTGCCCCCCCCCCTGGGGCACGCCTCCCTACCTCGTGGGCCCCCTGGGACTCCATCGACCTCAACCCCAACTCCATATATTCACTTTCGGGGAGAAAACAATAAGGGAGAAGGATTTATCGCGTTTTACGATACAGAGCCGCTGCCAAGCCCTAATCTTCCTCGGGAGGGCTGATCTGGAGTCTGTTTGGGGCTCCGGAGAGGGGAATCCGTCGCCATCGTCATCACCAACCATCCTACATCACCAATTTCATGATGCTCTCCGCCGTGCGTGAGTAATCCCATCGTAGGCTTGCTGGACGGTGATGGGTTGGATGAGATTTACCATGTAATCGAGTTGGTTTTGTTAGGGTTTGATCCCTAGTATCCATTATGTTCTAAGATTGATGTTGCTATGACTTTGCTATGCTTAATGCTTGTCACTAGGGCCCAAGTGCCATGATTTCAGATATGAACCTATTATGTTTTCATGAATATATGTGCGTTCTTGATCCTATCTTGCAAGTCAATAGTCACCTACTATGTGTTATGATCCGGCAACCCCGAAGTGACAATAATCGGGAACACTCCCGGTGATGACCGTAGTTTGAGGAGTTCATGTATTCACTAAGTGTTAATGCTTTGGTCCGGTACTCTATTAAAAGGAGGCATTAATATCCCTTAGTTTCCAATAGGACCCCGCTGCCATGGGAGGGTAGGAAAAAAGATGCCATGCAAGTTCTTTTCCATAAGCACGTATGACTATATTCGGAATACATGCCTACATTACATTGATGAACTGGAGCTAGTTCTGTGTCACCCTATGTTATAACTGTTGCATGAGGAATCACATCCGACATAATTATCCGTCATTGATCCATTGCCTACGAGATTTTCACATATTGATCTTTGCTTAGTTACTTTTCCATTGCCACTGTTACGATTGCTACAAAAACAGCTATTGTTACTCTGTTACTTCCATACTACTTTGCTACCAAATACTTTGCTTCAGATATTAAGTCTTTCAGGTGTGGTTGAATTGACAACTCAACTGCAAATACTTGAGAATATTCTTTAGCCCCTCTTGTGTCGAATCAATAAATTTGGGTTGAATACTCTGCCCTCGAAAACTATTGCGATCCCCTATACTTGTGGGTTATCAACACTATTTTCTGGCACCGTTGTCGGAGAGCATAGCTCTATTCTTTGAGTCACTTGGGATTTATATCTATTGATCACTATGAGGAACTTGAAAGATGAAAGAACCAAGATTTTTCCCTCAACTGCGAGGGGAGGTAAGGAACAATCATCTAGCTCTGCACTTGATTCACCTTCTTTTATGAGTAAATTTGCGAGACCTACACCTGTTATTGATTCTGATATGTCAGATGTTATCGATGATGCCACTTCTGCTATGCATGATGCTTATGATGAAACTACTTCTATGCTTGATAATACTGTGCCATTAGGTGAATTTCTTGATGAACAACTTGCTAGGGTTAGAGAGAATGAAATTATTGAAAGAGATAATATTGATGAAAGTGATGTTGAAGATTCTCCCCTAGATATGAATTGCCTGATGTGCCTAAGGGTTATGTTATGGATGAAGAAACTGCTAGAGACCTTTTTGCTTGCAAAGATAGATATGATCTTAAGAAACTGTTAGCTAAGCTGAAAGAAAAGTCTTTGAATGCTAGAATGAAATATGACCATGCTTTTGCTACTTCACCTATCTGTATTTCTGATAAGGATTATGATTTCTCTGTCGATCCTGAGTTAATTACTTTTGTTGAATCTGATCCTTTTTATGGCTATGAATCTAAAACTGTTGTGGCACATCTTACTAAATTGAATGATATAGCCACCCTATTCACTCATGAGAAAATTCGTTACTACTATATCCTTAAGTTATTCCCATTCTCATTAAAGGGTGATGCTAAAACATGGTTTAATTCTCTTGCTCCTAGTTGTGTGCGTAGCCCCCAGGATATGATTTATTACTTCTCTACTAAATATTTCCCCGCTCATAAGAAACAAGTTGCCTTAAGGGAAATATATAATTTTGTGCAAATTGAAGAAGAGAGGCTCCCACAAGCTTGGGGGAGGCTTCTCCGATTACTTAATGCTTTGCCTGGTCATCCTCTCAAGAAAAATGAAATACTTGATATCTTTTATAATGGACTAATCGAAGAAAAGGGGTATTCTATTTCTCAGTCCTGAAGATATGCAAGAGGCAAAGAAATCTATGAAAGAAAAGGGTATTAAAGCTGAAGATGTTAAGAATTTACCACCTATTGAAGAAATACATGGTCTTAATAACCCGACACATGTAGTAAAGGTCTCTATAGATTTGATGAAGGTGATATCCTCGTAATAAGTCTGCTAGCCAATGCTTGGATGAGTTTGATAATTTTATTGTTAAACAAGAAAACTTCAATGCTTATGTTGGTAGACAATTGAAACGTAATGCTTATATGGTTGAACACTTGAGTGATTATATGTCTAGAGTTAAAGGTGACCTTAAACTTATTAGTAAACATGCTTCTATGGTTACCACTCAGGTAGAACAAGTGCTTGAAGCTCAAGATGATTTTCTTAATGAATTAAATAATAAGAAAAATGATAATGATGTTAGAGTTATGACTAGAGGGGGTAAAATGACTCAGGAATCTTTGTATCCTGAGGGCGACCTTAAGAGAGTTGTGCAAGATTCTCAGAGAACTAATATTGATACGCCAAGTACTTCTAAGAAGAAGAAAAATAAAAATGAAAGGACTTTGCATGCTTCTAGTGAACCTGTTGCTGACACACCTGAGAATCCCAATGATATTTCTATTTCTGATGCTGAAACAGAATCTGGTAATGAACATGAACCTAGTGATAATGTTAATGATGAGGTTCATATTGATGCTCAACCTAGCAATAACAATGATGTAGAGATTGAACTGGACATTGATCTTGATAACCCACAATCAAAGAATCAATGTTATGATAAGAGAGACTTCGTTGCTAGGAAGCACGGTAAAGGAAGAGAACCATGGGTTCAGAAACCCATGCCCTTTCCTCCTAAACCATCCAAGAAAAAGGATGATGAGGATTTTGAGTGCTTTGCTGAAATGATTAGACCTATCTTTTTGCATATGCGTTTGACTGATATGCTTAAAATGAATCCTTATGCTAAGTATATGAAAGATATTGTTAGAAATAAAAGAAAGATACCGGAAGCTGAGATTTTCACCATGCTTGCCAATTATACTTTTAAAGGTGGAATACCTAAGAAACTAGGAGATCCAGGAGTACCAAATATACCATGCTCCATTAAAAGAAACTATGTTAAAACTGCTTTATGTGATCTTGGAGCCGGTGTTAGTGTTTTTTGAATATGTACTGCAAGGCAATAGCCTCACAGCTCTTTATTGAAAACAACAAAGAACAAAGTCCTATTACAAGTCCATACAAGTAAAGAAAAGAGGAAGACAGAAATACTTACAAACTTACAACCCAAGCAGGGCAAAGAAAAACACTACCTAAGGAAGGTTAGAGATCCAAGTTAGAAGGCTATCCTTGTATTTACATCTTATCCTATGAGAAAGAAGGGTTATGTCATGGATGAAGTTATGCCTCCATGCGCTGAAAGAAGGTGTCTCATTCCTGAAAACCTTGCCATTCCTCAAGATCCAAATGTTCCAAGCTGCTGTAAAGACCACTTCAGTGAAGAAAGAATGCCCAAAATCCTTCCTAGCCTTTACTGCCATGTTGTATGTTGTCATCCCAGGCTGTGGGTCCCAGATAATCTGCAAGTAATTCTAGACTCTAATGCTAAAATTACAAGAGAAGAACAGATGTGCACGATCTTCATGGATCAGATATGGACATAGGACACAAGTATGATCTTCCACATGCCAATGCCTTCTGAGTAGCATGTCTCTGGTGTTTAAACGATCTCTCAGCAGTAACCAACCAAACATTTTGATTTTCAATGTACATGAAGATTTCCAAATCCATTGGAAGATTGGATCAACAACAATATGCTGATGCTCATACACATAGAAGGATTTGGGTCTGAAACAACCCTTATGAAAAGGCCAAATCCATGCGTCATGAGTTGCAGAGCAAGAATAAGCATGAGTCAGCTATTGAAGACATTCAAGCTCAGCAAAGGCTTGTGTAGAGAGGGGCAAATGAAAATTTGACAAAAAAACTCCTGGGAAAGCACATCAGACACTGAAAGCTGCTCATCAATAACAAAGGAGAAGAGCCTGGGAAATTTTTCACTGAGACAGGAACCCTTAAGCTCAACCATCCATCTGTCAGACCAAAAGAGAATGGACCTGCCAACACCCAATGTTGGAGTAGCCATCTGACAATATTTGTCAGCCAATTTAAACACATCACGCCACCAAAAAGATCCACAGAGTGTGGTAGTATGAGGGACAGAGTTGGCATAGTAGGCATTCCAAATAAGGCCAACCCAGGGGATGTCATGATGATTATAAAATTTGTGCAAGAACTTCATAAGCAAGGCCTCATTCTGCACCCTGAGATTAAGCACACCAAGACCCCCTTTGTTTTTTGGTAAGCATACCAAGTCCCAAGCAGCCAGAGATTGTCTTGGAGTATTAGAGTTCCCTCTCCATAGACATTGTCTCTGAATCCTTTCAATTTGCTTCAAAATTCCAGTTGGGATGACTAGTGTGCACAGGAAGTATATGGGAATTGATGTTAAAACAGACTGGAGCAACTGCAACCTGCTACCTTGATTCAGAAAACATGAAGTGGCAGACAATCTTCTTTCAATCCTATGCACAAGGGGCATGAGGTCTTGGATTGAGGGCCTTGTAGTCCCCATGGGTAGACCCAAGTAAGTAAAAGGCATGGTTCCTATACTACATCCAAGAATTGAGGCCAAACTGTTAGCTTCATCAGATGACATGTTCATAGGCACCATAAGGGATTTTGTAAAATTCACAGATAATCCTGTTGTGGCAGCAAAGACATCAAGCATGTCTTTAAGAGCAAGCAGTTGGTGATCAATAGCAGGCAACACAATTAGTGTATCATCAGCATACTAAACAATGGGGTAATCCTGGCTGTTGGAAGGGATTGGCAAAGTCAGAATTCCTTTACTGCACATGTCATTGACAACAGACTGAAGCAGGTCAGCAGCAAGGACAAAAAGAAGAGGTGACATTGGGTCTCCTTGCCTGACTCCTCTCTTACATTTAAAATGGTTACCAGGAACACCATTAAGAAGCACAGAAGAAGAACCAGAAGACAAAATAGTTTGCATCCAGGAAATCCATTTGTCATTAAAACCCTTGTATCTTAAGATTCTAAGAATGGCATCATGCTCAATAGTGTCAAAGGCTTTAGTAAAATCCAATTTCAGCAGCACTATTGGTCTCTTTGAAGCATTACACTGGTGGATATACTCAAAGCACCAAGCTAGACAATCCTGAATAGACCTGGATTTAATAAACCCATATTGGTTTTTATGAATACAGGAAAGGATGACCTTCTGCAACCTGTTTGCCAAAAGTTTAGTGAGGAATTTCAAACAGGTATTTGTCAAAGATATTGGCCTGTAATCATTCAAACCCTCAGGTGAAAGCTTTTTTGGAATCAAGGTTATGAGAGAACTGTTGATACACTCCAAATCAAGGTGCCCCTCAGACAACTCTTTGACCAGTTGATGAAACTCATCTTTAATTATGTGCCAACACTTCTTAAGAAAAAGGCCAATGAAACCATCTGGCCCAGGTGCTCTGTCAGGAGGCATTTCCTTAATAACACAATCAATTTCCTGCTCAGAAAAGGGCTTGGTCAAGTCATCTAGTCCCTGAACCTTCTTGATAATATTTGGCATATCAAAACCCATTTGTGTATTATTTGTGCATCCCATCCTCTGCTTGAACTCCTGCAAAAATAGTCCAGCAATTGATGCATGATCAGAGGTCACTTGCCCATCATCAGAAGTTATACTAGAAATAGAGTTATTCCTGTATCTCTCTGTGGCCATGGCATGGAAAAATTTGGTGTTTTCCTCTCCCACTTTAATGTTTCTAATGGTACATCTCTGCTTCCAGTAGATAAATTGCAACCTTAGAGTTTCCTCCAAATGCAACTTTACAATTTTCCTGAAATTTTCCTCAGGCCCAGACAAAGGCCTTAACTCCTCAAGACCATCCAAACAAAGAATTACTTTATTGCAGTTGGAAATTAGAGCCTTGACGGTAGAAAGGCTAATGTGCCAATGTTTGAGTGCCTGCCTGAGAGCTTTGAACTTTGCAGATATTATAGCAGCAGAAGATCTCTTATGAACTGGCCTACTCCAAGATTCACTGACACAATCAAGAAAACCAGGCAAATTAGTCCAGTAATTTTCAAATCTAAACACTTTGGCCTTGGGAATAGTGGTTTTGATTTGCACCACACATGGCACATGATCTGAAGTGGTTCTAGCCAGAGGTAGGACCATAGTGTTAGGATAAGAACATGTCCATGAAGGGGTTGTAAAAAACCAATCAATCTGTTCAAGCAAAGGAGCAGTTTGCATATTTGTCCAAGTGTACTTTCTGCCCTTGATAGGTAATTCAATTAAGCCCAGATGCCCAATAACCTCATTAAAGATGAACATGTCATTAATATCACTACCTACTTTATTCCTATTTTCCATTGATCGCATGAAATTGAAATCACCCAGTAACAGCCAGTTAGCATCATCAGGGATAATTATATCATGCAACCAATTAATAAAATTATCTCTAGCTGGGTTTTGACAGGGTCCATAGACTGAAACTAGAGTCCAGGTTTGGGAGTTATGAACAGACTTGAACTTCACCATAATACCAAAACTATTGGACTCAATTAGCTTTCCAGCAAACAAAGCAGTATTCCATACGACTAACAACCCACCCGAAGCTCTAGACGAAGGCACATGGATAAACTGATCAAAACATTGTGGACAACACTTACGGATGAAACGCTGATCAATGACCTCACATTTTGTTTCTTGGAGGCAAGCAATGGAACAAGCACTTTCATCGATTTTCTGACGAACTGCACACTTTCTGTCATCTGAATTCAGACCTCGCACATTCCAACAAAGAACTTTCCAATCTCTAACATCATTCTGATTCATTACAGACCATAATAAAGTAACAGCAAAAGACTGTCACATAATGACAGTACTGGTTCAGCCAAGGGATAGCATAAAAGTTCAGACAAAGCCTAAAAGATAAGTGCAGATAAATGGTTTTCACAAGGGTTAACCATAAACCCCACCAAATGAAACGAACAGCTATCATTGGAACTAGGAGGAGCAGAAGACTTGCAAGAAGAAGCCTCAAGCTTCTCCTTAGTGAGTTTCTCTGGCCCAATGCCGAGGCGAAGGCCAACCTGCTGCAGCACATTGATTGGCGTGGGCGATGGCACAGTAGGTTGATCTGCATCATGAGGAGGAGCCCATGGTAGTTCGCCATCCACAGTAACCTTGCGCTTCTTCTGAGGCTTTGCTGCAGGTTTCTTCATAGGGGACTTGGCTGGAGTAGAATGCCTGAAGCCATCACGTAGGGCTGAGAGCCTGGCACTGCGCCTAACCTTAGACTCAACAATCACAGACTTTGGTTTACGAGCACGAGCTGGACGCTGACTTGGGGCTGCAGAGAAATTGAAGGCATACATCTCAACAACAGACAAAGCTGGATCAACCATGGCACAATCCTCAGCAACATTGTCAAAACAAAGTGCATGAGCAACAGGAGGCTTCCTTGGAATATTCACCATCCGACGAACAGGTGAAGGATGAAAAACCAGCTTGTTCTTCATAGCAGAGTAAGAGAAAGATACCTCCCAAGAGCGCTTAGATAGTAGAACTGGTTTAAAAGGACTGTAGAACTGTAACCCTTGAGGAATGTGCATTGTATCAAAGACTGGCATCATACGCTGAAAAGATCTTGTCCATTGCATTACCGGAGGAAGCTCTGGTCTGAAAACTGTCAGAACTTGACCAATAATAACATGAGGCTGGATCAGAGGAGGCACATAGGCTGCCACAACACCTTGCTGATTATTGACAGATCCTCAGCAGAATCAACAGGCCCCGAGTTCTCTAAACCCACTAACTCTTGAGAAGCAGGTAGTGCTTCATCCTCATGAATCTCCTCAATAATGACATTGTCATGCTGGTTATGAGGCTGAGGATCATCATTGTGAGCATGAGGGGCCTCATTCCAGCCCAACTCTGGAAACTCAGGCATGACAAAGTTAACATCATCAAAAGGCATGTTCCCGGGCAGCGGATGAGGGTTTCCATTGAAAGGCATCGGATCTTCATTAGCTGGCATAATGTCAGCAAATTCTACAGAGAGCACATAGATAGGTGCTGTACAAGAAAGACGCGTAGCTCCAAAGTCTGCATACTCACGATAGACAACATCCCTAGGTACTTGCTGAGGGCTTGGGAAAGAAACATAAACAAGAGTCCTGACTAGCCGCGGATCATCCTGATGCCAGATATGAAAATGACCAAAGGTGCTAACTGCCTCAGAAATATGCTGTGTTGTGCGGTAATCCAAAGGAACACCTAACATCATAATCCAGCCCCTACGAAAACCCTGAGTAGCTCTGTTATTGATGCCTTGATCATGAGGAACAAACCGAACAAAGTGACCATTGCCAAGATCATAAGGAGGATGATTTATAATGGCATGCCTAGATGCAGGAGATCGGAACTCAAACAAACCAACACCCTCAATCCATTGCTGATCACTAAGAACGTCACGGTGAAGCCGAGTCATCACAAAATCACTAACCAGTTGCCGGAAGTGATGAATCTGTCCAGGTGGCGGCGGAGGCTCAACAAAGCCAATGGCAAACTGCTCATGGCGACGGTCTGGCGCAATGGCTGGAGAGTAGAAAGTCCGAGGCACGCGGGTTGGCCCTCCATCAATGAACTCGAACCCCGGTGGAAGGAACTCAAGAGGATCTAGGGGAAAGTTTGCCATGTCTTGCTCTGGTGGAGGTGGAGCAGGTTGGTGGTGCACGGGAAAGGGTGAAGACATGATGGGACTCGTCTGCACCGGCGCGTGGGTCGTCTCTATACCCGAGGAGTCCCTAGGCAATGGAGTAGGAGGCTGACTCGTGGCGGGCATGGGAATCAACAGTGGAGATTTTTCTGGATTATGGTTCATGTGTTTAACTCTCCAAACATAACCATTATCCTGGGCCCAGTTAATGCAATCCGACGACGATGACCATAACGTGAGCAAGCCAGGCAAACAGGACAAGAGACCGACAAGTGGCCCCGCTAGTGACAGTTGGAACAAGTTAGAACACGGTCCACCATGTCATTGACCATCTCATCAAACAAATCAGTAGCTTCCTGAGTAGACGGGATATCCATTGGCTGGGTGGTGGGCTGTAGCCCGTCATGGAGGGCTGGCCCAACATGGGATGCAGGAGAAACGAGAGCAGACAAGAACAAACTAACAGCCTCAGGTGAATTCCATTGAATCCGCGGCGGGTCAACAGAACCGAAAACAATCGATGGAGAAGCAACAGTCCACTGGAGATTCGCCGGCGGCGATGGTCTAATGATCAAACGCTCATTTGCCGAGACAACATATCCAGCATCAGAAACTGTATCAATACAATCCTGCGTGGCCGGATATCTATAACCCTTGCATGCATCATAGCTTTGGAATGTTGCAAAAGAAATTTTATTTTGCACAGAACCAGAAGATCTAAAAGAGGACTTAGACGGTGGTTTATGCATAGCGATCATCCCAAGCGCCGCCCGTCTCTTAGATGGACTAACTAAGATCCATTCCGCATCACTTTGCAACTTCCAAAGTTTAAACTCGCGAACCCAATTTGGTCCTCCATGGCCCCAAAGATTAAAATAACATTTGAATTGTGGGCAAGCAAAAGATCGAAGATCAACAATAAAGAAACCAACTTGCTTGGAAGAAACGTTGAAGGAATAAACCTTGTCACGTAAACATGAGACACCCAACTCGATCGCAGATCCACCAACAGCAGCATCCAGAGTCTCCGCCATAGAATGATCATCAAGCCTGAAAATATGACGGCTAAAGGACGCCACCAACGTGAAGTGACCTGTGTCCTCCGTAGGGTGGACCGAAAAACCAGTAGATCTGAAAACTTTATCCGCAAACTCCAAACCCTTGGAGAAGTCCAAGCCAAGGGTTGATCCCGATGAGAAAACCATGACCCCTGAGTAAGGGGGAGACGCCGGTGTTAGTGTTATGACTCTCTCTTTATATCGTAGACTTGATTTGAATAAGTTGACACCTACTGAAATATCTTTGCAAATGGCTGATAAATCAACTGTTATACCTGTCGGTATTTGTGAGGATGTGCCTGTTGTGGTTGCAAACATTACTATTTTAACGGACTTTGTTATTCTTGATATTCCCGAGGACGATAGTATGTCAATTATCCTTGGTAGACCCTTTTTGAATACTGCAAGGGCTGTTATTGATTGCAACAAAGGCAATGTAACTTTTCATGTTAATGGTAATCAGCATACAATACACTTTCCAAGGAAACAACCTGAAGTCCACAGTATCAATTCTATTGGAAAATTTTCAACGATTACTATTGGAGGTTTTGAATTCCCTCTTCCTACTTTCAAGAAGAAATATGATATTCTTATTGTTGGGGACATGCATGTCCCCATTGAGGTAACCTAGTGTTATTCGAAAATTTTCTGGTTTCATGTGATTCGGAAAGAGTTTGTTAACAAGACTTGATCAACCTTGTTAGTGGATTCCTTTTGATGAGCACGATATGGATGAAGTTAGAAAGCACAACTCTCTATACCCTCCTTTTACTTTCTGTTATTTAGATTAAATAAAGAAAAAATTGTATTTCCTCTCTGTTTTTTGAATTATCCTTGCAATAAAAATACCCAAAAATAAAAGTTCTCCAAATGTCTTGAAAATGAAATATGAATTTTTGTAGAATATTTAGGAATTTCTAGCACTGTGAACACACCATGGGGGCACCATTTGGCCACGAGGGCACAGGGCACGCTCTGCCCCCTGGGGCGCGCCCCCTGCCTCATGGGCCCCACGTGGACGCCCTCCACTTATTCCAGTACCCCCTCACTTCGTCTTCCTCCAGAAAAAAATCCTCCCATAGCTCAAACCCGTGTTCTAGCTCATCTTGCTGCCATTTTCGATCTCTTTTCTCAAAGCTCCATTCACAAAACTGTTTGGGGAGATTGTTCTTCGGTATGTGACTCCTCCAATGGTCCAATTAGTTTTTGTTCTAGTGCTTTATTTATTGCAAATTTTTGCTGCTAAGGTGACCCTGTTCTTGAGCTTGCATGTCAAACTTATATGGTCCAAAGTAGTTTTAATGCATGATATAGCCTCGAGGCACTTGTGGGAGTAGTTGTTATCAATCTTGTTGAGTTTGGTTCACTTTTATTTTGAGTCACTAAAATTTCAGAAATTTTTCAGAGAAAGAAAAATGTATAGGAAAATGTACCAAGGTGGTTCCTCAATGAAGCAAGGACCAAGGCTCGCGATACGTGAGCCGGACGATGAACCACCAAGGGAAGCTCAAGTGCGGCCTTGTGAATGGCCGTCAGAGGAGTTTATGGTCCAGGCAGGCATCAAGGATGAATTTGACGCGTATGTGCATAACGCTGATCTTGAGGACTTCGTGTCAGATAAGTGCCTACAGTACCACTACCTAACTGATTCCTTTGTGAGGAGGTTTAAATTTACAACCTCGCGCAATTCTCACACTGTTTTATTTGATCTTTATGATAAATCATATACCATGGACTTAGAAGATTTTAATACTGCTTGTAAACTCCCACAGTGGGGCAATGTTAGTGAACCTCACAAATCTGAATATAAAGACTTTCTTGCTAGTATCATTGTGGGGGAATCTAGAGAAATCACACAAGCTACCATAGGGAGCATTCATTTCCCTTCCATACATTATTTTGCTCTGTTCATAGGTAGATGCATTAATGGTAAAGATGAGGCTTGTCACATGTGCGTTCCAGATCTTTGTGTCCTCAAGAGTGCAGTATTAGGCGATAAACAATATAACTTGGGGACCATTGTGGCACAAAGGTTGCATCTTAACGGTATAAGTGGAGATTTGTTTGGTGGAATTTATGCAACTCGTGTAGCTAATTATCTTGGTATACCCATACATGGAAATGATATGGAGTTGCCTCCTGCTTATCTAGATTATAGTGCTATGGTTCGCCATCAGTTTCTTGAGAGGTATGAACAGTTCCTCCAGTACCGACTAATCTTTGACAGATAGCGCAGTGTCCATGTTGCCCTGCTTGCTCCTACTTTCTTTAACTTCCAGGCAAAAGGGAGATATGTTATAACCAAGGAGGAGGCGAACGAGTATGAGAGGAGGACGGAGGCAGCTCGCCTCCAAGCTGCTGCATCTCAGTACAACCCCAACTACGACTTTGGATATCCGCCAAGCCATCAGTGGCCATAGACCAACTTAGGCCAAAAGCCTAAGCTTGGGGGAGTACGTATTTCTCACCGACATTACATTCGTGTTCACACACTCATGCTAGTTGTCGGTGCTCATACTTTTTCATTGTACTATCCATGCTAGTTTATTTTCTTTTCTAAGCCTTCTTCTTGTGTGTTTGAAAAAACCTTAAGAAAAACCAAAAAAATAGTTGTAGCTTTTAGCTGGTTTTACTTTCCATGCCTTTAGTAGTAGTAGTAATTAAAATAAAACCCACAAAGATTTCTCGTTCTTCTTTTGCTTGTTGGGAGATTTCCCGTGTAAATAGTTTTATTTCTTTTCTTATTCTTTGGGGGTCGAGAGGAGAAGACCATGATGAAAATGTTGAGTGTCTCTCATATGCATTATTGTTTATTTAACCAAGAGCCCATATTACCTTGTCTTATCCCTTGTATTAAATGCTTGCAGCTTCCAGCTTAGTCCAATGCACGTGCACTATTATTATTATCCACACCGTTCGGTCGTGCGAGTGAAAGGCAATAATGACGATATATGATGGACTGGTTGAGATGTGAGAAGCTGGTATGAACTCGACCTATCTTGTTTTTGTAAATATGACTAGTTCATCGTTCCTGATTCAGCCTATTACGAATGAAACACGTTTGCAATGAAAGTTAGAGATTATAGTTGCCCATGCCATGCTTAATTAGCTAGGAGCTTATAATGGTTTACCTTGCGTGTCAACATGCTATTAAAATGGTTGTGATGTGGTATGATAGGGTGGTATCCTCCTTTGAACGATTCGAGTGGCTTGACTTGGCACATGTTCATGCATGTAGTTGAAACAAAATCAACATAGCCTCCATGATATTTATTGTTCATGGTGATTTATATCCTACTCATTCTTAGACTCATTGTTGATTAATCTTAATGCATGTTCATGACTGTTGTCGCTCTCTAGTTGGTCGCTTCCCAGTCTCTTTCTAGCCTTCACTTGTACTAAGCGGGAATACTGCTTGTGCATCCATTTCCATAAACCCCAAAGTTATTCCATATGAGTCCACCATACCTTCCTATATGCGGTATTTACTTGCCGTTCCAAGTAAATTTGTATGTGTCAAACTCTAAACCTTCAAATGAAATTCCATTTTGTATGCTCGAATAGCTCATGTATCAACTAGAGTTGTCTATATCTTCCATGCTAGGTGGGTTATTCTCACGATGAGTGGACTCCGCTCATCATTCACGAGAAAATGGTCAGTAACCGGGATGCCCAGTCCCATGCTCAAATCAAAATAATTGCAAACAAAACTCCCATAGGATTGTTGTTAGTTGGAGGCACTCGTTGTTTCGGACAAGCCAAGGATTGATGTTTGTTGGTGGTGGGGGAGTATAAACTTTACCATTCTGTTTGGGAACCGCCTATAATGCGTGTAGCATGGAAGATATCGAGATCTCTTGGTTGTTATGTTGAAAATGAAAGTATGCCACTCAAAATATTATTTATCTCTGTTTCAAAACTCGAGCTCTGGCACCTCTGCAAATCCCTGCTTCCCTCTGCGAAGGGCCTATCTATTTACTTTTATGTTGAGTCATCATCCTCTTATTAAAAAGCACCAGTTGGAGAGCAACGCTGTCATTCGCATGCATTGCTATTAATTTACATTGAGTATGACTGTGACTGGATCTCTTTTACCATGAATGACAATGTCTAGTCAGTCCTTGATCTTCAGGGGTGCTCTGCATTTATGTTTTGCGGTCTCAGAAAGGGCTAGCAAGATACCATCTTGTTACATCATGTTATGATTGTTTTGAGAAAGTGTTTCCATCTGAGATTTATTATTATTGCTCGCTAGTTGATTATGCCATTGATATGAGTAAACATGAGACCTAAAAGTTATTGTGAATATGGTTAGTTCATAATCTTTGCTAAAAACTTGCATGTTGGCTTTACATATTTGCAACAACAAGATCAAACAGAGTTTGTAAAAGTTTTTCTTTATCACTTTCAGTTTGTCAACTGAATTTCTTGAGGACAAGCAAAGGTTTAAGCTTGGGGGGAGCTGATACGTCTCCAACGTATCTACTTTTCCAAACAAATTTTCCCTTGTTTTGGACTCTAACTTGCATGATTTGAATGGAACTAACCCGGACTGACGCTATTTTCAGCACAATTGCAATGGTGTTATTTTTGTACAGAAATAGAAGTTCTCGGAATGACATGAAAATCCACGGAGACACGTTTTGGAATTAATAAAAAAATACTGGTGAAATAATCAGCATCAGGGGGCCCACACCCAGTCCTCGAGGGTGCAGGGCGCCCCCCTGGGGCGCGCCACCCTGCCTCGTGGGCCCCCTCGGACTCCACCGACCTCAACCCCGACTCCATATATTCACTTTCGGGGAGAGAAAAATAAGGGATAAGGATTCATCGCGTTTTACGATATGGAGCCGCCGCCAAGCCCTAATATTCCTCGGGAGGGCTGATCTGGAGTCCGCTTGGGGCTCCGGAGAGGCGAATCCGTCGCCATCGTCCATCACCAATTTCATGATGCTCCCCACCGTGCGTGAGTAATCCCATCGTAGGCTTGCTGGACAGTGATGGGTTGGATGATATTTACCATGTAATCGAGTTAGTTTTGTTAGGGTTTGATCCCCAGTATCCATTATGTTCTAAGATTGATGTTGCTATGACTTTGATATGCTTAATGCTTGTCACTAGGGCCCGAGTGCCATGATTTCAGACCTGAACCTATTATTTTTTCATGAATATATGTGCGCTCTTGATCCTATCTTGCAAGTCAATAGTCACCTACTATGTGTTATGATCCGGCAACCCCAAAGTGACAATAATAGAGACCACTCCTGGTGATGACCGTAGTTTGAGGAGTTCATGTATTCACTAAGTGTTAATGCTTTGGTCTGGTACTCTATTAAAAGGAGGCCTTAATATCCCTTAGTTTCCAATAGGACCCCGCTGCCATGGGAGGGTAGGACAAAAGATGACATGCAAGTTCTTTTCCGTAAGCATGTATGACTATATTCGGAATACATGCCTACATTACATTGATGAACTGGAGCTAGTTCTGTGTCACCCTATGTCATAACTGTTGCATGAGGAATCTCATCCGACATAATTATCCATCATTGATTCATTGCCTACGAGCTTTTCACATATTGATCTTTGCTTAGTTAATTTTCCGTTGCCACTGTTATGATTGTTACAAAAACTGCTATTATTACTCCGTTACTTCCATACTACTTTGCTACTAAATACTTTGCTGTAGATATTAAGTCTTTCAGGTGTGGTTGAATTGACAACTCAATTGCTATACTTGAGAATATTCTTTGGCCCCCCTGTGTCTAATCAATAAATTTGGGTTGAATACTCTACCCTCGAAAACTGTTGCGGTCCCCTATACTTGTGGATTATCAAGACTATTTTCTGGTGCCGTTGCCGGGGACCATAGCTCTATTCTTTTAGTCACTTGGGATTTATATCTGTTGATCACTATGAGGAACTTGAAAGATGAAAGAACCAAGATTTTTCCCTCAACTACATGGGGAGGTAAGGAACTACCATCTAGCTCTGCACTTGATTCACCTTCTTTTATGAGTAAATTTGCGACACCTACACCTGTAATTGATTCTGATATATCGCATGTTATCGATGATGCCACTTGTGCTATGCATGATGCTTATGATGAAACTACTTCTATGCTTGATAATATTGTGCCATTAGGTGAATTTCTTGATGAACAACTTGCTAAGGTTAGAGAGAATGAAATTATTGAAACAAATAATATTGATGAAAGTGATGATTAAGATTCTCCCCCTAAATATGAATTGCCTGATGTGCCTGAGGGTTATGTTATGGATGAAGAAACTGCTAGAGACCTTTTTGCTTGCAAAGATAGATATGATCTTAAGAAACTGTTAGCAAAGCTGAAATAAAAGTCTTTGAATTCTAGAATGAAATATGACCATGCTCTTGCTACTTCACCTATCTGTATTTCTGATAAGGATTATGATTTCTCTATCGATCCTGAGTTAATTACTTTGGTTGAATCTAATCCTTTTATGACTATGAATCTGAAACTGTTGTGGCACATCTTACTAATTTGAATGATATGGCCACCCTATTCACTCATGAGGAAAAAATTCGTTACTACTATATACTTAAGTTCTTTTCATTCTCATTAAAGGGTGATGCTAAAACATGATTTAATTCTCTTGCTACTGGTTGTGTGCGTAGTCCCCAGGATATGATTTATTACTTCTCTGCTAAATATTTCCCCGCTCATAAGAAACAAGCTGCCTTAAGGGAAATATATAATTTTGTGCAAATTGAAGAAGAGAGTCTCCCACAAGCTTGGGGGAGGCTTCTCCGATTACTTAATGCTTTGCCTAATCATCCTCTCAAGAAAAATAAATTCTTGATATCTTTTATAATGGACTAACCGATGCTTCCAGAGACCACCTGGATCGTTGTGCTGGTTGTGTTTTCAGGGAAAGAACTGTTGAGCAGGCTGAATTGCTATTGAATAATTATTGAGTAATGATAATGATTGGACACTTCCTGAACCAACTCCTAAGACAACTCCAAAGAAAAGGGTATTCTATTTCTCAGTCCTGAAGATCTGCAAGATGCAAAGAAATATATGAAAGAAAAGGGTATTAAAGATGAAGATGTTAAGAATTTACCACCTATTGAAGAAATACATGGTCTTAATAACACGACACAGGTAGTAAAGGTCTCTATAGATTTGATGAAGGTGATATCCTCGTAATAAGTCTGCTAGCCAATGCTTGGATGAGTTTGATACTTTTATTGTTAAACAAGAAAACTTCAATGCTTATGTTGGTAGACAACTGAAACGTAATGCTTATATGGTTGAACACTTGAGTGATTATATGTCTAGAGTTAAAGGTGACCTTAAACTTATTAGTAAACATACTTCTATGGTTACCACTCAGGTAGAAAAAGTGCTTAAAGCTCAAGATGATTTGCTTAATGAATTAAATAATAAGAAAAATGATAATGATGTTAGAGTTATGACTAGAGGGGGTAAAATGAATCAGGAACCTTTGTATCCTGAGGGCCACCCTAAGAGAGTTGAGCAAGATTCTCGGAGAACTAATGTTGATACACCTAGTCCTTCTAAGAAGAAGAAAAATAAAAATGAAAGGACTTTGCATGCTTCTAGTGAACTTGTTGCTGACACACCTGAGAATCCCAATGATATTTCTATTTCTGATGCAGAAACTGAATCTGGTAATGAACATGAACCTAGTGATAATGTTAATAATGATGTTCATATTGATGCTCAACCTAGCAATAACAATGATGTAGAGATTGAACTGGACGTTGATCTTGATAACCCACAATCAAAGACCCAACATTATGATAAGAAAGACTTCGTTGCTAGGAAGCACGGTAAAGGAAGAGAACCATGGGTTCAGAAACCCATGCCTTTTCCTCCTAAACCATCCAAGAAAAAGGATGATGAGGATTTTGAGCGCTTTGCTGAAATGATTAGATCTATATTTTTGCATATGCGTTTGACTGATATGCTTAAAATGAATCCTTATGCTAAGTATATGAAATATATTGTTACTAATAAAAGAAACATACCGGAAGCTGAAATTTCCACCATGCTTGCCAATTATACTTTTAAAGGTGGAATACCTAAGAAACTAGGAGATCCAAGAGTATCAACTATACCATGCTCCATTAAAAGAAACTATGTTAAAACTGCATTATGTGATCTTGGAGCCGGTGTTAGTGTTATGCCTCTCTCTTTATATCGTACACTTGATTTGAATAAGTTAACACCTACTGAAATATCTTTACAAATGACCGATAAATCAACTGCTATACCTGTCGGTATTTGTGAGGAAGTGCCTGTTGTGGTTGCAAACGTCACTATTTTAACGGACTTTGTTATTCTTGATATTCCCGATGATGATAGTATGTCAATTATCCTTGGTAGACCCTTTTTGAATACTGCAAGGGCTGTTATTGATTGCAACAAAGGCAATGTCACTTTTCATGTTAATGGTAATGAGCATACGGTACACTTTCCGAGGAAACAACCTCAAGTCCACAGTATCAATTCTCTTAGAAAATTTTCAACTATTACTATTGGAGGTTTTGAATTCCCTCTTCCTACTGTCAAGAAGAAATATGATATTCTTATTGTTGGGGACATGCATATCCCCCTTGAGGTAACCTAGTGTTATTCGAAAATTCTCCGGTTTCATGTGATTCGGAAAGAGTTTGTTAACAAGACTTGATCAACCTTGTTAGTGGATTCCTTTTGATGACCACGAGATGGATGAAGTTAGAAAGCACAACTCTATGTACCCTCCTTTTACTTTCTGTTATTTAGATTAAATAAAGCAAAAATTGTATTTCCTGTCTGTTTTTTGAATTATCCTTGTAATAAAAATACCCCAGAAATAAAAGTTCTCCAAATGTCTTGAAAATGAAATATGAATTTTTGTAGAATATTTAAGAATTTATGGCACTGAGAACACACCAGGGGGGCCACCATTTGACCACGAGGGCACAGGGCACGCCCTGCCCCCTGGGGCGCGCCCCCTGCCTCATGGGCCCCACGTGGACGCCCTCCACTTATTCCAGCACCCCTCACTTCGTCTTCCTCCAAAAAAAATCCTCCCGTAGCTCAAACCCGTGTTCTAGCTCATCTTGCTACCATTTTCGATCTCTTTCCTCAAAGCTCCATTCACAAAACTATTTGGGGAGATTGTTGTTCGGTATGTGACTCCTTCAATGGTCCAATTAGTTTTTGTTCTAGTGCTTTATTTATTGTAAATTTTTGCTGCTAAGGTGACCCTGTTCTTGAGCTTGCATGTCAAAATTATATGGTCCAAAGTAGTTTTAATGCATGATATTGCCTCTAGGCACTTGTGGGAGTAGTTCCTATCAATCTTGTTGAGTTTGGTTCACTTTTATTTTGAGTCACTAAAATTTAAAAAAATCAGAGAAAGAAAAATGCATAGGAAAATGTACCAAGGTGGTTCCTCAAGGAAGCAAAGACCAAGGCTCGCGATACGTGAGCCGGACGATGAACCACCAAGGGAAGCTCAAGTGCGGCCTTATGAATGGCCGTCAGAGGAGTTTATGGTCCAGGCAGGCATCAAAGATGAATTTGACGCGTATGTGCATAATGCTGATCTTGAGGACTTCGTGTCAGATAAGTGCCTACAGTACCACTACCTAACTGATTCCTTTGTGAGGAGGTTTAAATTTACATCCTCGCGCAATTCTCACACTATTTTATTTGATCTTTATGATAAATCATATACCATGGACTTAGAAGATTTTAATACTGCTTGTAAACTCCCGTAGTGGGGCAATGTTAGTGAACCTCGCAAATCTGAATATAAAGACTTTCTTGCTAGTATCACTGTGGGGGAATCTCGAGAAATCACACAAGCTACCATAGGGAGCATTCATTTCTCTTTCATACATTAATTTGCTCTCTTCATAGGTAGACGCATTAACGGTAAAGATGAGGCTTGTCACATGTGCGTTCTAGATCTTTGTGTCTCAAGAGTGCGGTATTAGGCGATAAACAATATAACTTGGGGGCCATTGTGGCACGAAGGTTGCATCTTAATGGTATAAGTGGAGATTTGTTTGGTGGAATTTATGCAACTCGTGTAGCTAATTATCTTGGTATACCTATAATGCCCCGGACACACCCGCCGGTGGTCGTTACTCCTGGCGGGATCTAGACTGGCCCCACAGATCAATACTAGTCTTTTCTGTGCACTTTGTCCTCACTCGTGCGCACCCGGGAACAACTTCCTGGTCGGTCACCCATCCTGACACTACTTCAAGCTGAGCACGCTTAACTTTGGAGTTCTGTCCGAATGGGCTCCCGAAAAAGAAGGAATTCCTTATTTATATGAGTAGTCTATCATCCCTAATAAGCCAGGCTATCACATACACCCCCACTCAGAGGAACCGATGTCCTCGTCGGGCCATAGAAACGTTCCCTCTTGGCACATACGTCTATGCATCCAGTCCGGTACATGTACCATGTCGTGTGCCACGACTGGTCACAAACGTCATGAACAACATGACCGCGCACCTATCCGCAAACATCCGTGTAACCGCGAGGGTCGGCTCGGATACCAACTTGTAACGCCCCGGACACACCGGCCAGTGGTCGTTACTCCTGGCGGGATCTAGACTGGCCCCACATATCAATACTATTCTTTTCTGCGCACTTTGTCCTCACTCGTGCGCACCCGGGAGCAACTTCCCCGTCGGTCACCCATCCTGACACTACTTCAAGCTGAGCACGCTTAACTTTGGAGTTCTGTCCGAATGGGCTCCCGGAAAAGAAGGAATTCCTTATTTATATGAGTAGTCTATCATCCCTAATAAGCGAGGCTATCACAATACCCATACATGGAAATGATATGGAGTTGCCTCCTGTTTATCTAGATTATAGTGCTATGGTTCGTCATCAGATTCTTGAGAGGAATGAACAGTTCCTCCAGTACCGACTAATCTTTGACAGACAGTGCACTGTCCATGTTGCCCTCCCTGCTCCTACTTTCTTTAACTTCTAGGCAAAACGGAGATATGTTATAACCAGGGAGAAGTCGAACGAGTATGATAGGAGGACGGGGGCAGCTTGCCTCGAAGCTGCAGCTCTTCAGGCAGTAGCTGTTGCATCTCAGTACAACCTCAGCTACGACTTCGGATATCCGCCAGGCCAGCAGTGGCCATAGACCAACTTAGACCAAAAGCCTAAGCTTGGGGGAGTACGTATTTCTCACCGACATTACATTCATGTTCACACACTCATGTCAATTGTCGGTGCTCATACTTTTTTATTGTACTATCCATGCTAGTTTATTTTCTTTTCTAAGCCTTCTTCTTGTGTGTTTGAAAAAACCTTAAGAAAAACCAAAAAATCAGTAGCTGGTTTTACTTTCCATGCCTGTAGTATTAGTAATTAAAAGAAACCCAAAAAGATTTCTCGTTCTTCTTTTGCTTGTTGGGAACTTTCCCGTGTAAATAGTTTTATTTTTTTCTTATTCTTTAGGGGTCGAGAGGAGAAGACCATGATGAATTGACAACTCAACTACTAATACTTGAGAATATTCTTTGGCTCCTCTTGTGTCGAATCAATAAATTTAGGTTGAATACTCTACCCTCGAAAACTGTTACGAACCCCTATACTTGTGGGTTATCACCTTGCGATCTATTTTTCCTTTGCATTTTCATTCAGATCTACTAAACCAAAAATCTAAAAATAGCTTGCTGCAATTTATTTTATTTGGCGTTCGATCTATCAATATTTATAACTTTATCTCCCGTCACACGCTGATTTTGGCGCCGTTACCCGAAAGGGATTGACAACCCCTTTAACACGTCAGGTTGCGAGGTGTTGTTATTTGTGTGCAAGGGTTGTTTACGTTGTGTTGCCTGGTTCTCCTACTGGTTCGATAACCTTGGTTACATAACTGAGGAAAATACCTACCGTCGCTGTGCTACATCATCCCTCCCTCTCTAGGGAAATACCAACGTTGTTCCAGCTGCCATCAGTCACCACCTCCGAACAATGTAGCTCATGATACCATTTGTTAGAAATAATCTGAGGCACATAGTCAATCTACCAAGGATCAAGCAATCATGATACACACACTCGTGCGTATTTTAGAAAAAAGGATCAAGCAATCATACGAGACATGATACCGAGATTTGTTAACGAGATTCATCGACATGGCTACCTCTCTTGGGCTTGAATATAGGCACTCCTCCCGATGACACCGTTACAATAGTGTACATCGGCCACCCAGGCATCGGCACACGGCGCCGGCTCCCCTGTGTCTACCTTCATAATATATAGGAGGCCTAGGATACAAATGCCTTATTAGGACACGTTCATTCATACCATGTGAACACAATACAACTCATAGTTCAACCGTAAACTACCTTGTACATAGTATTCGACATAACTTCCGCGGTAATTGATCACGAGTGTCGGCCAGAACATTAAACCTCAAACAAAGTAAGATGAAACTACTTGTCATGGTGACCTCAACATGATTCGTTTGCCGTCATGACTTTTGTTATGACATTAATTTTTTTAGAAAGTAATTTAAGTGGAGATTAAATGGTTTTTTGATTAAGTGGATAGTATATTATTACTCTTCTAAAGTGGCATGGCCCGATAAAGGGCAATATTATTTTCATTCATCATTTTTGGATTATTTTTGTGTGTGTACTTTTTTCTTCCTTATAGGAAAGTCGTTAATATTTATTTATATTGAATAAATGAATATTTAAAAGAAATCAAGTCTAGTTTTCAAAATTCACAACTACTTTTAAAGAAATCATGTAATTTTTCTAAAATTTATGAATATTTTCCCCAATTCATGAAGAAAAAAAATCTCGAGAACATGTTCCAAGAAGGAAAAAAATGAAAGTGAAAGGGGGAAAACTGAAATAGTGGAAGAAAAACAGGAAACAACATAAAGGAAAAAATATTCAGAAGGAAACAACAAACAAAAAACATAAAAGAGAGCCACCGATATCTGTAACAACAAACAAAAAACATAAAAGAGAGCCACCGATATCTGTAAGTGGGTCCCAGTCCATCAGAGCACGTAGTGTGTTTGCCTCGGTATTTTTTGACCCAGTGGATATCAAATAGGGATTCGCAAAAAATAACATCGTTTCATATCAGCACATTATGTTTTCGTCATAAGAGTATCTAGCATTTTCCCTCTTTTTATGATAGAAAAAAAACATTAGGTTTTCTTTTCGAGAATCAGAAAAGGAAAGAAACATTAGGTATGATACTGCAAGCTTTGTTAATGGGCTTAACTGTAATTGACCCCATAGAAAAACTGTAATTGGAACTAGGCCACAATAGTTAGGACATGGCTACAATGTTAAACATGCATCAAATCGTCGAGCTCCCATAGAGGAGTGAGTGAGTGGGCCAACCCATTCACATTGGGATCTGTACCTGTTCAATTGAGTGTACTGACCGCCTAAATTTTTTTTTTCGTTCAACTTTATAGTGCTCCATGTTTTAAGGCGGGTTTTCATTTTGTTTTCCCCAGAAAACACAAAATTTAATTTAAATTTAAAAGTATACATCGTTCGGGATTTTGAGCATATTTTTTTGGAAAAATATGAACATATTTAGAACCTTTTGTGTAGTTTTCTAAGAACGGCAATATTATCTAAAATGTTTGAAAACACTTATAAATTATTTTAAATTTTATTATTATTTTTATAGTATTTTGATCGAAAAAATTAAAGTCTTAGACAGTTTTCAGAATTGTTAACATTTACTAAACTAAAAAGGGGAACAAGATGCTACAACCTCGTTTTTTTTCCGTTTTTTGCTTTATGGTCTTACCTTTGTTTGTAATTGCAAATGGTTTTAATATATATGTAATACAATAGACACTCTACATAAAAAATTTAAAAAATATTAACCTAGCATTTGTAAAAAAAATCGTATAGGGGAAATATTTATCATGTATACAAAAAATTACAATGTGTATGAAAATAGTGATAATTTATTTTTAAAAAGTTTAGTCAAACATTTCAGAAATGCTAAATGTGTATAGAAAAGATATGGACCTTATATCAAAAGAATGATGACAATATTTGATCATGTATTTAAAAAATATTAATCAAGCATTTAAAATGGTAAATGTGTATAGAAAAATGTTGATCATGTATTAGAAATGACTAATATTGTATTTAAAAATGTTAATCATGCATTTTTAAAATTATTTGAAAAGCTTAATCATGCATTTGAAAAAATATGGAATGTATATTAAAAAAATTGACAATGTATTAAAGAAATGTAACTCTTGCTTTTCAAAAATGTTAATCAAGTATTGTAAAAAATCTTCAAATTCTATAGGAAAAATCGACCGCGCATTCAGAAAAATACTAATATTGTATTTGAAAAATAATAATTAAGCATTTGCAAAATGTTGGAGTAATTGATAGAAAAATATTTACCATGTATTACAAAATTATTAAACTGTATTTAAACATGTTAAAGGCAATTAGAAAAATGTATTGGATATATACCTAAAATGTGTATAAAAACAATGAGTACCCTAAAGAAAACAAAGGAAAACGAGAAAGAAAGAAACATAACCGAAGAAAAATGACAAAAAAAGAAAACTGAAGAAAAAAAGGATAAGAAGGAAATAAAAATCTGAAAATAGAGAGGAAGGCGAAGAAAACCGGTGAAAAACAAAATAAAAAAGGAAAGGAAGATAAGCCCGTGAAATGTGAGTAAGAAACAAAGAAAATGGTTAAAAACGAATAAAAACAAAGAACTCCAAGAAACTAGTGAGGAAACAAAAAAACCCGGAAAAAGAAAAATAAAGAAAAACGAGCGAACGAAGTGCAGCGAGCAAGCGAGCTCCATCGAAAAACTAGCGAACGAATAGAAATAAGACAAAACTGGGCCGACCAATAGCAACATCGCGGAAGACAGATCTTGAGCGCCACAGACGGAAATCTTGCGTGCAGCGAGATATAATTGCCGCGATGTAGCACGACGTACAATATATTGGCGAAATCACTAATTAAGGAGTACTCGTTGTAAAGAACATTTCACTTTCCCAGATCACGACAAGTGGCGCACATGCAGCGCACCACTTGTCTCAACTTGAGAGTTCTTTTTTTTCGTAGATCCGTTTATTCAAAACGTATTTATCTCTTAAACTGTCCTGTCCAAATCTCGAACCATTTTCACCATTGAATTCCTCGCGTCGAGATCTTCAAAACTAGACCCATGTTGATAGGTTTTGACGAACTTTTTTTTCACGAAAAAAACCGGACGAAAAAAACCATGCGAAAAAGCCGAACCGGGAGCAAGGTTTTTCCCTTTCCGAAAGAGGCACGCCCGTGCCTCTCGCGAAATCACAACCGCGACTCTCCTGAAAGGAAAAAAAAAACAGGAAACGTGTTTTTTTCATTTTCGAGAGGCACGACCGTGACTCTCGCGAAAGCACAACCGTGCCTCTCGTGGAAGTAAAACCGTGACTCTCGTGAAAGAAAAAAAATAGAAAACGCGTATTTTTTTCCCTTTCCGAGAGGCACGGCCGTGACTTTCACGTAAGCACAACCATGCCTCTCGCGGAAGCAAAACCGTGACTCTCACGAAAGAAAAAAAAAAGAAAATGTGTTTTGTTTTTTCCTTTCCAAGAGGCACGGCCATGACTCTCGCAAAAGCACAACCGTGCCTCTCGCGAAAGAAAAACCGTGACTCTCGCAAAAGAAAAAAAAACAGAAAACGCGTTTTTTTTCGTTTCCGAAAGGCACGGCCGTGACTCTCGATAAAGTACAACCGTGCCTCTCGCGGAAGAAAAACCGTTTAAAAAGCCGAAAACGCGTGTGGAAAAATAAAATAAAAAACAAAATCCGAAGGAAGCGTCCAGAGCGCGACACGTGGCGAATGGCTGAGAGCGCGCCAAGTGGCGCTGATCGTTGCGAGGCTCGCGAAGGAGCGCTCGTTAACTAGTTGCTCCCATATATTGGGCTAATAACCTCAAAAAAATATTGGGCTAATCTCTGAAACTCAACCTGGGCCACTGTTGGGGAGCATTTTATTTGACAAGCAAATATGCCCGTGTGTTGCAATGGGAGAAAAAACTATCCGATTATAGAGGTGTGGTAGATTTAAAAAATGTCCATAGTGAATGCCAGGATGAGATAAGGACTATTATAATGTTGTTTCACAAACTATTATGTGTCTGAGTGATGTCAAGATGTGATAAAGGACTTTTAAAAAGTCATTTCAAGAACTAAAAATGTGATGCTCTCATCACGACTTGATTTCCAAAGACACCACAACAACAAAAAATTGCTGATCAAACTGCATTGATGGACCTACCTGAGCTAGACTGATGAATGATATGTCTCGCCTTAACCTAGCGTAGCGGTGTTTACCATAAGCAGTATTGCGGAACCAGAATAAACATAGTTGTGTATGGATGCAAAATAGACATTTCGTCATTTTCATATAGCTTACAAAATCTAACCCACAGGAAGGTGTGTCAATTTTTTTGGAGGCTCAGTGTCGTATAAAACACAGGAACCTTTTTTTACCTGATGCGAGGGACTAAATAAAATCATAAAACGACCTCTACAGATCCCCAAATAAAACATCTACGTAAGCGATGTTCGTTTTGTTCATTATTTATGGATCTTCTATTTTTTGTGAACATTTTCTAAAATTTCATGGACATTTTCTTTCAAAATCCCGAATATGTTTTGAATACTGGATCTTTTTTTAAATCATGAAAATTTATTTGAAATCGTCAATTTTTTATAATATGCAAACAATTTTTTGAAATCAAGAATAGTTTATGATTCCCCGAATCTTTTTCGAATTCACAAATAGTTTATGATTTCTCAATATTTTCTAAAAAAACGAAATAGAAAACAAGGGGCGCCATGACCGCCCCCTGTCGCGTGCAATAGAGAGAAAACGGCCCAATACCGCCATTGGGCGCTATTTGTGTGCCTATGTTATGTGGGTGTATTAATATATAATAACTAAACCTGGTGGCGATTTTGAATTTAAAATCAATCGTTTTTCCTCACTTATGGGTGGCAACTTCGGCTGTAATTTTGGGACGGACAAACAGAAGCACTAACGACTTTATTATTATTAGGTAGATATGTAGATATAGATTTGTCCATTCCTCCTGAAAAATGTTGATTTGACCATTGACAGCCAAAAAGAACACTCAAGATGCATCCAGCGATTTGCATTAGTTCTCGAGATTTCAACCACGTTAGAAACTGACCGCATATTTGCATCTGACAGGATGGCATGCCATCATCGAGGAACACACAGTCCGGGGCCTCTTACTGACGACTGAAGATAAAAATAATTCTCAAAAACATAATTGAAATCAGCTAATGTACGCGCGGTGGAGGCCTAGCATGCATGCAGACGCAAGGAGCATGCAACAGAAAACATTCATGTCGATCTCTTGTCGCCTCTGCCCGTGAGCCATGAATCGCGCCTGACCCGCGCAACAGCATGGTTGCTGTATCTACAAGAAAGAAACGCATTAGTGCAGTGTCGTGGTCCGTACTTGGCCACTGAGCCCGGCTGGAAAGAGGCTGCACGAGAGCTCGTCCCCTGTGCCGTGGTCCTCGACGGCTCGACCGCCGACCCGACCGGCGCATGTATCATCATCTCCTTTCCGAGCCACGAGAGGCCAGTTTGCTGGAGCACGGAGGGAGAGGGGAGCGGCGCGGCGGCCACGCTGGCGCACGGCGCCGTTGGTTCATGCGCCGTAGTGGGTGTCCTCCTTTCCAAGCAAATGCTCAATCATTAGATCGGCTCAGCTGGGAGAGGGAAAAAGAAGAACCACTTGTCAGGTGTGATGTCGCCGCCGACTATCACACCGCCGGAGCCTGGCCCCATCGTAAGGTATATGCTCGCTCCATGTGTAGTGCCGACTCTTATATATAAATGAATAAATTAAGCGCGTCCTGTCGAAAAGTCAAACGTACGCTCGAGTAGAGCATGTCCCTCTCCCACCTCTTGATAGTGCGATAACTCCGACGAGCACGGGTCACCACCGAGCCTAATCGCGCGCCCGCCGTCCCATCACGTACACATGCATGCACGAAGCATGATCCGTCCGGCGTGCATTTTTCTTCCCATCTTAGAAAATGGTGGCCGGCATGGTGGCGGGATCGACTGAGCTTTTTTTGCGCCGGCGGGCACCGGGCTGGCGCACCAGCGAGCAGGGCGCGCATGCATCATCTGCTCACTGACTCGCTCACTCACTGCAGAGTTCCCAGGGACGCACGCACCCTTTATTTTCACCTTTCCGGGGGCGCCAGCACCGGCCGGCCATGATGATCGTACATATAACCGGAAGAGCCTATCATCACGTCGGTCGTACTGCTGCGAGTGGTGGCGGTATCACCAAAGCGCTAAATCCGGCCAGCCTCCACTAGCTACCGCCATGGCTACACCTACACCACCAGGGTCGTAGTCGGTAATCGGAATCGGAACCAGCCGCGCCGCTTCCTTCCCCGGCCCGGCCCGCCGCTTTCTTTCCCTGCCAGCGCGAGCGGGTCGCCTCCGACGCCGCCGCCAGCGCCAACGGAAAGCGTCCAAAAGAGCGGACGGAGGAATTTCTTTTCCGAATTCGCGGCAGGCAGGCGGGAGGAACGGGAGTCGCGGGGTGGGTGGTCCGTCCCGGGCGCCGCCTGTCTTGTCGGCGCGCGCGCGGGTGGCCTCGGCATGCAGCGACCGGCGCGGGTGGGCGACGAAACGGAACACTGGAGGCCGATAGCGAGGCGTCGCTGGGCGTGGCGCCGGACGGGCCAGGGGGCGGGGCGGCAGTGCGTGTGCACGCGCCGGCCACGCCGACCGAGACGAGAGCGGCGGGGGCCACCGGCCACGCCACGCCACGCCACGGACGGCAACTTGCTTGCGCTCGCCCCTCCGGCCACCCACTGGGCTGGGCTGGGCTGGCCGGTTTTAATAATCGACCGGCACGGCACGCACGCACGCACGCATGCCGCGCTGGAACCGTCCAACCGCCGGCCGGCGGGCGGAGTCGGCAGTGGAATTCCAGGGCAGGAGCATTATCCGCCGATCCGTATCATGCGCCTCTTAATCTATCATGATTAGCGGCAGCCCAGTAGCATTATTACGCAACACTAAACTAATTCCCCGATTGTTTATCAGGGGCGACAGGAACGCCTCGTTGTATTCCTCGCTACTCCACCCCCGGCGCATTTGTTTATCAGGCGTCACACGCGGAGAGAAGAGGGATAAGATGGCAGCGACGACGGCGGGGCCCGTCCACTAGCGGCAGCTTCCTCCCCGGCCCGCGCGTCGCCGTCGCCAGCCCCGCCTGCTTCCCTCACCCGACTCCACCCCTCCCCCCACTTCCCATGACGGTAACAACCAGTGCCCAGATTACAACTCCGGATATGGACGTGATCCTCACTATATTTGCTCCGGGCCTCCGGCCACCATAATTGTTATCAATTGCCAGTGCAGGCGAGCGTTTTTATAAAGCGGCAAGTGGCCTGCTGGCTGGTTGGCGGGCGGGCCAGTTCGTCGGCACCAAAATCTCGATTTGGTTCAGCATATCGAGCAAGCACTGGCTGCGCCTGCCCAGTCCGTTAGTTATTGGAAGCGGCGGTACCATTAGGCTGGTCATAGTGGGAGTAACATAAGTACTAGTAACATAGATGTCACATAAACAAAAATGATGATGTGGCAAATAGTTAATGAGGAAAGAGGCAAATAGAGTAACATAATACCATCACATAGCGGTTTCCAATGCATAATGAGTCTACAAAGTAATAAATGACGACAACTATGTTACCACACCTATGACACTACCCACTATGAAGGTAGTAACATAGACTAGTAACATATGTATGTTACTAGTCTAAGTTACTCCACACTATGACCAGCCAGAATATGAAATGAGTACTTATGTATAAAGCTAGAGTACTACTACATGGTAAAGCTGACGGCCGGAGGGAGCAGTATTCTATGCGCCCGGCCACAACCGTGTCGATTCACACGAACACATCCGCTTGATTCTGCCGCTATCATCCAAACGAACGCTCCAAACCGAGTGCATGTCCCACCAGGGGGTGTCTTTCTGGTGCAATCAGTACACTAACAACACTGGTTAGCCGTGGACGGTATACTGTTGGTTTTTCATGATGAAACGTGAGCTCGGTGCAGGTAAATGCTCCGTGGGGTGGTCGCCGGCCGGCCAGGCCAGTGTTAGACTATGTATAGCTTCTGTACTTATGTACGTATATTGTACGCATTGTAACACATCCATTATATATAATGAGATAAGCCATCCCTAGAGGGTTGTGTTGGTTCCTCCAAAATTTATTGTCTTACATGGTATCACGCTAGGTTACGATCGCTTCCGCTTCCAAACCCTAATACCCGCACCGCCGCCGCAGCCGCCGCCGCCTTCACCGCCGCCATGTCGAGCGCCGCCACCACCGGTTCCACTGCTGCGGGGTTCCTCCCGGCCTCTCTTGCGGCTCTGCTCAACCTCCCGCTCGATGCCGTCGCCGTTCCGGCTCCGATCGGGACCAGGAGCATCGGCTCCGTCTACTCCACGCCGCCGGCGCCCTCGCTTGGGCGCGACCTCGTGGTCCACACCGCGGCGCCGCCGTCCGCTGCGGACTCCGCGGGCGTCGTCCCGCCGCTCCTGCCGCAAGCGGATCACACCGCCCCGCTGGCGGGGTTGGCGGCGTCCGCCCCGGCCGCGGGCCTTGCGGCGTCCGACCCGGCCGCGAGCTTTGCGGCGTCCGCCCTGGCTGCGGTCCCGCCTCCTCCCGCATCGGCTTCGGTGCCTCCGGCTGCCTCCATGGTGTTTGCACCCCAGGCAGCCCCCTCGATGGGATCGTCTTCGCCGCCGCTGTTTCACTTCGGTCATCTCATCACCATCAAGCTCTCCGCCGACAACTACATCTTCTGGCGTGCGCAGGTTCTCCCGCTCTTGGGGAGTCACTACCTGCTAGGCTACGTCGACGGATCGCTTCCCTGCCTACCCGCACTGGTAGACAGCGTGCACGGTCCGATCTACAATCCGGCCCATCGCGTCTGGACGGGGCAGGACCAGGCGAACCTCTCCTCCATCCAGGGGTCGCTCTCGCCGGCAGTTGCCGGACTTGTTATCTTCGCGAAGACGTCTCATGAGGCCTGGACCATCCTTGAGCGAACCTTTGCAGCGCAGTCCCAGGCTCGTGTCTCTGCACTCCGTCGTCAGCTTGGAGAGTGTCAGAAGCTTGACTCCACTGCCACTGAGTTCTACAACAAGGTCAAGGGCCTCGCCGACACATTGGCCTCTATTGGACAGCCCCTCACCGACTTCGAGTTCAACTCGTTTATTGTCAATGGTCTTGATGAGGAGTATGATGCCTTAGTCGAGATCATCAACGAGCGGGGCAACTCGACACCCATGCTGGCACACGAGGTTTTCTCCCGGCTCCTTCTCACTGAGCAACGGGTCGAGACACGCCGCTCCAGGGGCACTGGCTCCCTCTCGGCCAACGCCGCCACCAAGGGTGGCCGCTCTTCTTCATCACCCCGGTCTCCCTTGGGGCTGCCACCGTCGCCCGCCTCGACCCCCCCCACCTACTGTGACCTTACCGGGGGCTGGTGGTCCACGTGTGTGCCAGCTTTGTGGCCGCGATGGGCACTGGGCCTCCAAGTGTCATAAGCGCTTCCAGCGAAGCTTCCTTGGTCTTGGCAATGACGGCAAAGATACACGCAACAATGCCCGTCAGGTCGCCATGGCTGATCCTCCCGCGCCGCAGAAGCAACAGGGACACACTCAGTCCTACTCCATCGATCCACACTGGTACATGGACTCTGGGGCGACAGAGCATCTGACCAGCGAGATGGGGAAGCTTCACACTCGTGAACCCTATCATGGCTCCGACAAGATCCACACCGCCAATGGAGCAGGTATGCACATCTCTCATATTGGTCAAGCATCTCTTCTCACTAGACATGCCAATAGGAGTCTTCAGCTTCGCAATGTTCTTCGAGTTCCATCTGTGACCCGTAATCTTCTTTGAGTTCCTAAACTCACACGTGATAATAATGTGCTTTGTGAATTTCACCCTTTTGATCTTTTTATTAAGGATCGGGGCACGAGGGATATTCTTCTTAGTGGGCGGTTGTGCTAGGGCCTCTACCGTCTGGAGCATCCTGGCGTCGCCTGTGTTTTCAGTGGAGTTCGGGTCTCTCCGTCACAGTGGCATGCTCGTCTTGGTCACCCGGCCACACCTATTGTCCGTCATATTTTGCGTCGTCATGAGCTTCCTAGTTTGTCTAGTAATAAAGATGTAGCAGTGTGTGATGCTTGTCAGCAGGGGAAGAGTCATCAACTTCCTTTTTTGGAGTCCAGTCGTGAGGTGAAACATCCTTTAGAACTTGTGTTTTCAGATGTATGGGGTCCTGCTCAGACTTCTGTCAGTGGTCATAATTACTATATCAGTTTCGTTGATGCTTATAGTCGCTTTACCTAGCTTTACCTTATTAAACGCAAATCTGATGTGTTTGATATTTTTGTTCAGTTTCAAAAACATGTTGAACGTCTTCTCAAGCACAAAATTGTTCATGTCCAGTCGGACTGGGGGGGGCGAGTATCGCAACCTCAACTCCTTTTTTCAGTCGCTTGGGATAGCTCATCGTTTAGCATGTCCATATACACATCAGCAGAATGGCTCAGTCGAACGTAAGCATCGTCATATTGTTGAAGCTGGTCTTACTCTTTTGGCCCATGCATCTGTTCCGTTTCGGTTTTGGAGTGATGCTTTCATCACTGCATGCTTTCTCATCAACCGTACTCCCACTCGTGTTTTAAACATGAAGACTCCCATTGAGGTTCTCCTTAATGAACAACCTGATTATACCTTTTTCAAGGTATTTGGGTGTGCTTGCTGGCCGCATCTTCGTCCATATAATAATCGCAAGCTTGAGTTTCGTTCTAAGAAGTGTGTTTTTCTTGGCTATAGCTCTCTTCATAAAGGTTACAAATGTCTTCATGTTCCCACTAATCGTGTCTATATATCTCGGGACGTCGTGTTTGATGAGCATGTTTTTCCCTTTGCCAAACTTCCTGTGTCCACTGTCGAACCACCATCTCTGCATTCATCCTCTGTTGCTTCTGACCAATTTGATGATGTTGCATACTCTCCTTTGCTGTTACCTAACCATGGTGCAGGAACCGGACGTGGGGCTCGTTTGGAGCTGTTGGAGGATTCACCATCATCATCGCCGCCTTCTGATGGGCACGTCGATCGCCCTATGTTGCATGGCATCGATTCGCGTGCCCATGCATGGTCACCCGAAGAGCCCGTCGCGCCGAGCATCTCCACTGCTCGGTCCGCTACGCCAGCGACCGCCGAGTCTCCAGCGGCTCGGCCCTCTTCGCCAGCGGCCGCCGAGTCTTCAGCGGCTCGGCCTGTCACGCCGTCTTCGCCCGCGGCTCGGCCCGTCACGCCGTCTTCGCCTGCAGCTCGGGTCCGCGACGCCGTCCTCACGTCGCCTTCATCCGCGGATCGGCCCGCGACACCGGCCGCGCCACGGCCCACTATGCCGGGCTCGCCATCGGCCCGGTCTGTGACGCCGGCGTCGCCAGCTGCTTCGTCTGCTCTGCCGGTTTCGCCGGTGGGCCGGCCTTCTTCGCCGACCGAGCCCGAGGCTACTGTGTCTGGCTCCTCGTCACCGGCTGACTCGTCAACGTCGCCGTCCTCCAGCCCGTTGCAGGCTGCTCCGTCGACCTCGGTGGTTCCTGTGTCCCGACCACATACACGCAGTCGCAGTGGCATTTTCAAACCTAAGGAACGTAAGGATGGTACGGTTGCTTGGTTGGCTGCTTGTTTGGCTGCTGCTGTTGCGGATCCATCTTCTGAGCCTCGCTCATATCAGGCTGCCCTGCGCATTCCACATTGGCGAGAGGCTATGGAGCAGGAGTTTCATGCTCTCCTTCGTAACAAGACATGGACTCTCGTTCCTCCACCACCACGGGTAAATGTTATTGACTCAAAATGGGTATTCAAAGTGAAGAAGCATTCGGATGGATCTATTGAGCGTTACAAAGCGCGACTTGTTGCTCGCGGTTTTCGGCAGCGCCATGGTCTTGACTATGAGGACACCTTCAGTCCTGTCGTCAAGCCTACCACTATTCGGCTTCTTCTCTCCATTGCTGTTTCTCGTGGTTGGTCAC
This sequence comes from Triticum aestivum, assembly GCF_018294505.1. Classification (NCBI taxonomy): domain Eukaryota; kingdom Viridiplantae; phylum Streptophyta; class Magnoliopsida; order Poales; family Poaceae; genus Triticum; species Triticum aestivum. Next base: position 742,962,920 of record NC_057797.1, read on the forward strand.
TTCGTCAACTTGATGTGCAGAATGCTTTTCTACATGGATTTTTGGAGGAAGAGGTTTATATGAAACAGCCGCCTGGTTTCTCTGATCCTGATCGTCCTGACTATATCTGTCGTCTCTCCAAAGCACTATATGGTTTGAAGCAAGCTCCTCGTGCCTGGCATGCCCGCCTTGCCTCTGCCCTTCGTGCTCATGGGTTTGTGCCGTCCACTGCTGACACTTCATTATTTCTTCTACAGAAGCCAGAAGTCACTATGTATCTTTTGGTATATGTCGATGATATTATCCTTGTCAGCTCTTCTCAGTATGCTGCTGATGCTCTTGTCTGCTCTCTTGGTGCTGATTTTGCGGTCAAAGATCTTGGGAAGCTTCACTACTTTCTTGGAGTTGAGGTCACTTCTCGTGCTACTGGTCTTGTCCTTACGCAGAAGAAGTACTCCTTGGAGTTGTTACAAAGAGCGGGCATGCTGAAGTGCAAACCGACCACCACACCCATGTCGTCTACCGACAAGATAACAGCTGTTGATGGTGAGCTTTTGTCTCCTGCGGATGCCACAGAGTACAGGAGCATTGTTGGTGGACTTCAGTACTTGACGATCACGAGACCAGATATCTCTTATGCTGTTAACAGGGTTTGTCAGTATCTTCAGGCTCCCAGAGATACTCATTGGGCTGCTGTTAAACGCATTCTTCGTTATGTTCAGTTCACCCTGACATTTGGTATGCATATTCGGCCGACTTCCTCTCGGGTCCTTTCGGCCTTCTCTGATGCAGATTGGGCTGGTAGCCCAGATGACAGGCGATCCACGGGGGGTTATGCAGTATTCTTTGGCCCTAATTTGATCGCCTGGAGTGCTCGGAAACAGGCTACTGTGTCACGTAGCAGTACTGAAGCTGAGTACAAGGCTGTGGCTAATGCTACTGCAGAGATTATTTGGGTGCAGTCTTTGCTTCAGGAGTTGGGTTTGTCTCAACCACAGCCTCCTATTCTTTGGTGTGATAACATCGGTGCTACATACCTTTCTGCAAATCCAGTATTTCATGCCCGAACGAAACACATTGAAGTTGACTATCACTTTGTACGGGAACGTGTATCACAGAAGCAACTCCAGATCAAGTTTATCTCATCTAAGGATCAACTTGCAGACATCTTCACTAAGCCTTTACCTCTGCCACAGTTTGAGGCTTGTAGGCGCAATCTTACCCTTCTCAGTTCTTTAAAAAGTGGCTAAGATTGAGGGAGGGTGTTAGACTATGTATAGCTTCTGTACTTATGTACGTATATTATACGTATTGTAACACATCCATTATATATAATGAGATAAGCCACCCCTAGAGGGTTGTGCTGGTTCCCACAAAATTTATTGTCTTACAGCCAGCGAGGCGGCCATAAACGCGGGCGGCCGTATGATCACCGACAAAATTCACGGACCTGGCCGGAAGTCGCTGCGGCCGCTGCCCTATCTCTACCAGAACTCCACTCACTCCGCCTAGCTAGTCCCAGACCCACGGCCTTGTCCTCCACGGAACCGGTTGGCGAATACACGCAGAGGCCTACTAGTACCACCCACCCAACTCCCCCGTGACGACGACTCCCATCCCAGGTCGCCAACCCGGGGCCCCACGCGTGACGGGATTCGTCCATGCCCTATCTCGGCTCAACACGTCGCGTTCCTATCGGCCCCTCACCGACCTCCGTTTCCCCCGCGCCGCCCGCCACCGTCGCATCACGCCCGTCCGTCCCGTCCCCCGTGCGACGTACCTCGCCAACCGATCTCACCGACCCGCCGTCACACGGACGCCTCACACCCGGACCCCGCGCGCGGCCTACCAGACCGACCGGAGCGGCACGTACGGCGCGGCTGGGTCAGTGGCGGGGACTGCCGGACGTGGCGAGGGAGGGGGAGATGCGGTGCGCGGGATAGAAAGCGGCGGTGGCGGACGGGACGGGATTAGGGGGTGGTGGGCGTGATTAGGGTGCATGATTAGCAGGAGGTAGATAATGGCGATGCCGTCGCTGGCAAGCAAGTTGACGTCGCGGGCTTGTCCGGACACGGGAGGGGATGAGACGGGTGGATGGGCAGTGGGGGATGCCGTGGACGGAGAGGGAAGCGTCCGCGTCGGCGCGCGTCACCCCGCCCCGACGCCAGCCACCTAGCCGCCCCCGCTACACCGCTCGGCTCCGTCCCCATCCACATCCCCATCTCCATCTCACCCCATGTCGGTGCGGTGCCGGTGCGCGCGGTTGGCCAAACCGGTACGTCCACCAGACGTACGGTGCTGCGTATGGCCGACGCCCCAGTCATTTGCCAGCTTATTTATTAGAAAGAAGTGCAACGCGTACGCGAAGGAGACACCCACACACACTCGTTCATGCCTGCTAGCTAGGGTTCGAGGAGGACGGGGACGTGGGCATGCCATTATCTATGATGTACTCGATCGAATTAGTCAAGAAACTGCGGAATTAATCAACACGGAGTTCTGTTTTATGCCGTGCTTGACTCGACGTCTCAGCTCTCAACGATTGGTTTGCCTAAGCTTTTGCTCCCTAGACTCCAACTCGATCATCTCGTGCGGAATTACCACTGATCATGGACTATATAATATGAGCGGTCTAGCTTGACTAGTTTCGTGGGAGGGCTTTGTCTGGCTCTAGGACACTTGCCGGTCACGTTAAAGTACTTGCCCGTTACGTTCTAAGCTATTCGTAGACATGCAAGCACGGAAGCCTTCAAATCTATTTTGGGGCAAAATCAGTGTATGCATAGAAAAAGTAGGGTGATCAGAGGCGCCGGAGGAGTAGTAGTCCCGCCGACGCTCCACCACTAGAGCCTGCTGCTTGGGAAAGGCGCGTGGATAAGTCACAAGGAATATATCTTACCTGAAATAAAATCATGCCATCAGGGAGTCGATAATGAGCAAGGCGCCAATTTCATGCTACTACCCACTTCATCCGAGTTTATTAGTCACCCCTCTTGTTTTAGACCAAAGTTTGACCATAAATTTAAGTAACAAATGTAAATTTTATAAATCATAAAATTCTTAATATGAAAAGAAAAACCACTTTCAAAGATAAATCCAGCAATATACTTTTTTCCATATGATTTATATTTTGTTACTGATGAACAAAGTTTGATCCAAAAAAAGAGGGGTCGTACCACTTTCAAAGATAAATCCAACAATATAACTTTTTTCTCATATGATTTATATATTGTTACTGTTTAGAGCATCTACAACCGGACTTGGCAAATTCAACCCATCAAACGCCCCAGGACGCGTCCGGACGCGTCCGCGGGCACTAACCGGGCACGCCTCATATTTCCTTCTTCATATACAATCCTCTCATATCCATCCCCTAAATCCATACAAAAGCATGTAGAATATATAGCTACGTACTACGTTCTTTACTACTCAAATTTCGTTGTTGTCGGCGATGGCCGAATTTTTTGTACGTTGCTCCTTTGATTCATAGGATTGAATCCCATAAGAATTTTTTCTATGGAATCTTTTGTACTACATTTCATAGGAAATCTAACATCCACTCCAACCTTTTTTTACAATTCCTTTGTTTTTTCTGTGCAGTCAAACTCTCATTGCTAATCCTATAGAATTCAAGTGGGCATGCCACTCCAATCCTATACTTTTCCAATTCCTTTGTTTTTTCTGTGCAGTCAAACTCTCATTGCTAATCCTATAGAATTCAAGTGGGCATGCCACTCCAATCCTATACTTTTCCAATTCCTATGTTGTCAAAATCCTAAGAATCAAAGAGGCCCTCACTCGATCCAGGCAAAGCAAAGCGGCCATAGCACTATAGCCATGCGTAGTCCCCCACCACGTTGTTCTCCTAGGCTAAAAAGCCTACACTCGATCGATCAAACATCCCACTCGTAGGCCGTAGAGCTAGCATCTGCTTCTACATGCGCGTGGTCCAAATCCAACTCTCTCGAGGCCCACGCGCGCGCCCGCCCGCCCGCGCAAGCGACAAGGCCGTGCGCCCCGCCGCGCGCGCGCCGGCCGGCCGGCCGGCCACGTCGTGTCTCCACCGCAACGGCTCGCACCAGCGCACGCACGCACACGTAGGCGCGTAGCGACGACGACGGCCGGGGGCCACGGCGTAGTACCGGCGGTCGATGCCGCGACGCCTCGTGCGCGCGTGCATGCGTGCTCCCGGAGGGAAAAGGGCGGAAGATGCCGCGACGTCGGCGGGGTCATGGATCATCGGAGCGTGTACGTGTACGTGTACCCAGGTGGATTGATTGGACGTACGTACGCTTAGATTTCGCATGATTTAGCTCTGGATTATGGGAGCCGGGTCGGCGGGCCGCCAGCTAGCTATTCCCTCCACAATTATGCGTCGGGGGCGGCTGGCGGGTTCTTCACCTAAAAGCAAGCAATTATCAGGACCGGCGGGCACATCACCTCACCGCAAAGTATTGGCCGCCGACTACATGGCGTCGGATTCAAGTTTTCGTCCCGAGAATATCCAATCATTCCTGATTCATTAGGACTCATAACCGCTTCAGAGAAAAGAAAAGGATGCCTCTCATATGGAGTTAGATGTTTTGCACGATATTACCACCGCACGGGCATTCCACTTGTACGTTGTTTTTGTCTCGTCGCTTTTACTCTTTTCTTGGATGTATACGTATGCTTCATATTGATCCCTTGTTACGCAGCAAGCACACTTTGGATAATAGTATAGGACAATTGACAAACAAAAATCATGTCTAGGTGAAAAGCTTATACGAATATCAAAATCTTTCACTTATCAAAAAGAAAATCAAAACATTTCCGACATAAGTCATGTGCCTGATGATCAATGATATGACACTGTGAAATTCAATCACTTGTACGTTATTTTGCTTACGCTTTTCTAGGATATGTATATATGCTTCCTATTGATCACTTATTATGTTGACAAGCGTGTACGTGAAAAGAACGATTTAGCTAATATAGGACAAATAAAAATCGTCTTTGGGAGAAAACCTTCTACTATTGTGCCTAATGATCAATCATATAGCACAGTGACATTCAATCACTGTTGTACTTCGTAACGAAATGTTCTTAATTGTGCAACACATTAGTGGAGGAGATATGCCAGTGGATATGAAAAGGTTGGTAATGAATAACTCAAAAACAAATAAATTGTTTTTTTTGCCACAACTCATGGTAACTTGCCTCGTGAATTCCTGTGTTAGGATAGCTCACATTAAAGAGTAGGCAGGAAGCATTTGAGGAGAACGAGAAAGCTTTGCTCGCCACCAAAGTCCTTGAGATCTAGTCGGATAATACCCAACTTGGTATGGAGCTCGAAGTTGTTCACGGTGGGGCTGCCACCACATAATTCGCTAAAGGTATCTTCAATAGTGTAAGATATATAGTTGTCAGCAGAATTTGTTCACAGTGGGGCTGCCACCGGAACAAATGAGCATTTTTCTACTAGTGACCAGTAGTAATTACTAGGAAGCATTCGGCCATGCCTAAGGCCATGAACACCATTAATATCAACCCATTACGTACCCCCTCCTAGAGCAGTCTATATAAGCCGGGAGGGGAGTATCTGGCTAAGGGTTGAACATTCACACCTTGTACCTTACGCCAAGAGCTAAGAGCATCACATGAGGAGGGAATTACCTCCACTGAAGAGGCTCCGAATATGTATAATACCTTGTGCGCACTCCCACCAACATTGTTCAGTAGATACGGTTGCCTCTACATTACTACCCTTGTAGCGTTGCAAGGATTATATCCAAGACAACTAACTTTGCCAATAAGCAAACCAACAAACAATTGAAGATGCCCTAATGTGTACATGGTTAATTTCACCCACCTTATACACCTTGAGCATGACATAGAAAGTAGTAGCCCATACCCTAGCACACATCATCATCGCTTCCCCGAGATGAATCTAGGGATGACACACGACTCCCCCTAGAAGGACTCTCCACCTTAGCCAAGGCACAAGAAGAGTGGGCCGAGCGAATCATGGAATTGTTAGAGCACTACCACTACTCATAAACTTTTTTCTACCTTCTTGTGTTTTGTAACTCAGATGATCATGGCAAGACTCCTCGGCACCATCGACCTTTTCATCGACAATGTTAACCCTATCATTGCCCGATCCCGCACGCCACGACACCATCAACTTCACGATCGTAATAGCAAAACAACCACTGGTGATTTATACATCATCATCAGTCCTCATCTACTTCACACGAATCCCTCCTTGATAGGGGAACAAAAGGGTAGCACCAATCGCATTATGTAGCAGTAATTGCACTTGAGCCTCTAGATGTGCCAATTCGAAACCCGTTTGGGGTGGGGTGGGAGGGGGGGCAACGCTCGATGTCCGATGAGGGGAGATCAGAGGAGCGGCTAGCATCGGTCACCATTGTAGGGCTAGAGAAAGAAGGCTATGGGCTTAATTGGGATCGTGTGAATTGTGAAGAGGAGGAGACGAAGAACGATACCAAGGGATATCAGAATCGATTAAAAAGGCTCGTAGCAAGATTAGTAGTGCAATTACTACCAAAAAAAAGATTGTTCATGAAAACTAATTTAAATCATGGACCATCGGACCTTGTTATTATGGGTGGATAGAATTGATCATGTCAAAATTAAGTGGTGCTTTTGATGTTGATATACATACATATACAAATAAGCAATCCGTTACTTGTTCACCAAAAATGTGAGTGAAACTGTGATACTCTTACAGCAAAAGCTGTAGCTGTTTTTTCAATGAAAGAATTATAGTATCTTTGTGGCCATTGACCTTATTAGGAATTCTAGTTTGCTTTGTAAAAGTTTCGGCCACACAATTTTACTTGTGGTGGATATTATCACCACTACTCGCCATTCGATTTGCATGTTGTTATCGTCCTAAGCGACTTGCATGTCACATGAATAAAATGCCATATCATGTGCATCACAGGATGCAAAAAACGTAATAAGGACAACCTTTTCCCCTTTCGCGGGGGTAAGGACGATCTTTTCGTTGCCTAGTCAGCTCTGTTTTGTAAGGCATGCAAGTATATTTCTTCTAGAATTTGCCCTTATTGTATACACAAGCGGTTACTTGTTGACCCGAAAATGTGAACGGAACTTGGACAAGAAGAAACCGGAGCGGCAACGGAGGTCAGCAAAATTACAGCGTGGCGACAAGTGCGCACACACGAGGGTTGGTGAGCAACAGAGAAGGATGGATCGGATGTGACGTTGCGTTCATCTCATCATAAAACTTACCACAAGAAAGAACCTCTCGTGTTTTTTTCTTGGACCGGCGACAGAACAACGATGTTGCTCCTTGCTACTCCCTCGTTTTTTTGACACTAGTATCAAAAAAACGTCTTACATTATGCGGCGAGAGTAAATGACGAGTTGTGCAGCGGATGCAAATTCCAGTTCCGAGGCGACCAAGTAGCCACGCTAGCCGCCATGAGATGACGCTAGCTGTACCGGAAGTACAAAATTACAAATACAAATACGTAGTACGACGGATGGATGTTGGTTCGGAGAATTGTACGTATGTACCGGACGCAAGTGAGGTGAGACGGTGGGCCTGGCGATTTGGGGTGCCGCTGGCCTGGGTCGGATCGGGTCAGGCTCCCTTCCAAACAGCACAGTAGAGTACACTGCTGCTCCTGCCGCGGCCGTCGATGTCCTCTTCTCTCTTCCCCCTCCGGACCGGGGCTAGTTTATGATTATCCCAACCAAACTCTAATCATACCCCCACCCACAAAATCCCAATACAAATACCACCGCCCAGCAAATAGATAGATAGCCCGGGCTGGACTGGAGGGAGGCAACAAAGAGAGACCAGCTCCGCCCCGCTGCACACCAAAAGCTACCCCTCCTTCGGGCACGCGGGCGGCCGGCCGGGGAGAGAGAGGGCAGCCGAGGCGGCTAGCCAGCGTAGGAGCTTAGGTAGGTTGTAGGCAGGCAGCCTCGCTTCGCTCATGCAGCAGGGCGAGTACCGCTCGTCGTCTTCCAGCGAGGGCTCCGCGGGGTCGGCTGCTGCGGCTGCGGCGGCCGCGGCCATGGCGCCCCTGGCGGCTGCGGCCGCGGCGGTGGCGGCCAAGGAGGAGCACAACGTGACGGTGGCCGTGGCGCCGCCCATGCCCATGGCGATGGCGATGCCGCTGCAGCAGCAGCAGCCGCGGAAGCAGTACCGCGGCGTGCGCATGCGCAAGTGGGGCAAGTGGGTGGCGGAGATCCGCGAGCCGCACAAGCGCACGCGCATCTGGCTGGGCTCCTACGCCACCCCCGTCGCCGCCGCGCGCGCCTACGACACGGCCGTCTTCTACCTGCGCGGCCGGTCGGCGCGCCTCAACTTCCCCGACGAGATCTCCGCGCTGGCGCTGTCGTCGCCCGAGGCCGCCGAGGCCGGCGGAGGGGAGGAGCCGGGCGACGGCGGCGGCGCGCTGTCGGCCGCGTCGATCCGGAAGAAGGCCATCGAGGTCGGGTCCCGCGTGGACGCGCTGCAGACCGGCATGACCACCATGGTCGCCGCGCCCGCGCACCACCGCGAGCGGCAGCGGCTCCACCACCACCACCACCACGCGGAGCCGCACGGCGAGGAGCTGCACCGCCACGTGAAGCAGCAGCGGACGGCGTGGAACGGGCGCGCCAAGAACCCGGATCTCAACCAGGCGCCGAGCCCGGACACCTCCGACGCCGAGGCCGAGTGAAGCAGCTAGGCATCAAAGAGAAGCAGCGGCTTCCAGTCCAGCCATCCACAACCCGCCGCCCATGCAGCTAGCTAGTCTCCGGAGAGCCGCCAGCCGGCGTGTGATCAATCAGGTTCAGCACAAGCAGCTCAATCCAGTCCACCCACCCACCTACTGTTCCGCCTGTCTCCCTAGCAAGCTCCGCCGGGTGCGCGTCGGAGAGGGCGGCGAGGTGCCGGTGGTCGGTGGGTCGGTGGCCGGATTTTTCAATACGTCGTTCTGGATAAGAACAAGGGAGGGGGAGGGGAGGCGGGGGACGCCACAAGTGGCGGTCTTTCCAAATGTCAAAAAAGACAGCTGTAACAGTGATAAAACAATCGCCACCATCTTCTTTTCTCTCTCTCTCTCTCGCCGTCTCTTGCTGGCTGTTATCGAGTAGATAAGCATCAATTAGCAGTACAATTTTCTGTTAATTAATCGTCCCAGTTGGCCGACGCCATCGCCGCCTCCGTTGTTACTTGTTAATTGCTGGGTGCATCGCTTCTGGATTTTGATCTGGTATACAATTGATCCGGTGGTTCGTACGTATCCAGTCGCTGGGCTTAATCCGGGTGTCTGCTGGTGGGAGCAGCAGCAAAGCGAGCATATCCGCGTTAGGTTAGGCATCGGCAGCCAGCCAGCCAGCCAGCCAGCATGCACTAATCAGTCGGGGGTGAGACTTTTCTCCGTCCATGTCTCCGCTGCATGCGTGCGTCTGAATCCGAACGCGCCGGTGCAATTATGGATCAGGGATTGGTACCGGTGGCTAATCTAATCGCCAACGCCAACGAACCAAGTGGAGCGAGCTGCATGAGTAGTAGCACAATTGGGCAGAGGGGTCGTAGGTGGATTACTAGTGCATGCTGCATGATGGCGTGTGTGTGTGTGGGTGATTGGTTTTGGTTGGGTTGGGTTGGGTGGGTATTAGGCCAAGGCCAGGCCACCACATCGGCTGGAAAGCAAAGCGACGCCCAGAGCTCCGGCCTGATGATGATTGCGTCGTAGTAGCTCTATGCAGTATGCGCTGCATGCGCCGATCGCCCAAGTACTCCTGTCGACCTGCCGCCAACCCGACTAATCAGCGCTCGCCACGGCACCTCGCGCGCGCGCGCACGGGGCAAGGGGGATCGGAACCGGATTGGACTGTCGTGGCAACGACCCTGCATCGCGCCTGTCTGCACCCGGTCACTGGACTGGTACACTACGCGGCGGGCTACGGGGAGAGGGATCTAGCGGTGGATTGACATGAGAGGGGAGCTGGGGGCTCGGCGCGTGCCCGTCAGAAGGAGGGTGGTGGTTAAACGTCGTGGATCGCCACGGGGTGCCGGTGGCGGCTGATTTTGGTGTTTTGATTTTTTTAATAAAGTTTAGCTGGATCCTGACCCCATCTAAAAGAATTTCATGAATTGATCATTTTGCTACCTTCAAGGTCCTTGACAGTAGGATATAATAGCCTATCGCCAAGAATCCTGGAGGTAGGTAACTTGTCCACGCAAGCGTAATGCTGGCCTACCGCCAAACAGGCTGGTGGTAGCCTATGTACCTCTACCGTCGAGGTGTCTAGTGGTAGATGAATTCACACTGTATCTCATACTTAGAGAATTTTTTACGGTGAGGCATGCGTCTCTACTGACAGTAGGCTCTTATACCATACCGTCATCGATCCTAGTGGTTGAAAAAGGGTCGGATCTTGAAATACTTTTAGACGAGGGTTAGATCCGACTAAACTCTAGCAAAAAGGTCAAAACACCGAAATCAGCCGCCGGTGGCGGGAAAAACTTGAGATGTGTCGACATGGGGCGACGACGCAGCAGGTGTCGGCGCGCACATGTGCTGCTACTGATGCCGGATACGGACGGGAGATGCAGGGAAAGGGTGGACGAGGACAGCACTGCGGTTCCGGTACGGTGTGCGGCCCACGGCTCCATGCATGCATATGCATGCGCGCCTCCCCGCCCCAATTTGCTGGGAGGAGAGGACGGACAGCGGGTCATGCATGCGATCAGTGCGTGCTCGGTCCTGTCCCGCGGTGGGTCTCTCCACGCCTCTCTTTTGCTTGGATCTGTAGGCGGCAAGCATGCGTGAGCCATCATCGTTTATCCTGGGCTATTTCTCGGCGGTCGATCGCGTGGCGGTTCTGCGGTTTGGTTTTGGATTTTATCTACAGGTGGTGCAGCGGTCGAACAAGGTATGTGTGCTTTTTACGGCTATTGCGAGAATAAAGTGAAAGGAGGCACCACACTCGCACATACCATTTGCAGCGTGCCGTGTGCTCTGCTCCCCGTCGGACAAAACAGGCGGGTCCAAGCAACACGCGCGCCGGCACTGAGTGATCTCGGCTTGGACGCCATCCCTGCTGCACGCAAAACGCGCATTAGGGCATGTGCAGTGCTTCGCTCAGGATCGTCTAACTCGCCGGTTTTTATTTCTTTTGGTTTAAGGAAGGAGTTAACCGCATCGAAGACAATTCCCTCGAGTTGTTTAAAGCTACTCTTTTGAAAAAAAGGCAAAGTTATGTCAAACCCAAGGATTTCACTAGCCAAGATAATGGATTTGAGAACAAGTAGACACAATTTAAATTTGTCTAAACAAGGGAGTAAGAAAAAAAAGTATCCCCCCCCCCCAAAAAAATGAATATTAAAGTTACTTAAAAAGAGTTTTACTAATTCTCATCTATACTCGATTAACTTCTACTCCCTATTCTTCCAACTGATTAATCAAGAGATTAGAACAATCTAATCTTTTTGATTGATGAAGGGGTTACTTTCAATCTCCGCCTTTAATCTATATTGAAATCCTAAAACTTTTTAAGGGTGTGTGTGGGGGGGATGCAAAACTCGAAAAAAGGAATAGATGTCAATTCATTTGTAATGAGAGAAAAAACAACTAAAAATGCATTTGTTTTTTTTCGAAGTTTGGCTCCTTTTATTGAAAGGAATTCACAAGATATTCGGACGATTTTGATATTTGTGATTTTTTATTGCGATGGTCGTTTGTTTCACGGGATTGGGATCCTTATAAACTTTTCCTTAGGATTTGTTTACATTATATTTTGGAGGCAAATCTTCATCCACTCAAAGCTCTTTGTAGATTTCTATTGTTTTTCATGTGTGCTATCAGATACCTCTTCATCCTAATTCATGTGGTTTTCTGGTCATATATATAAGGACATCTCCAACACTGACCAGTAAACGGACACCTAATATGTTCCTTTTTATGTCCTAAGTCATTTCCCTCGAGTTGTTTAGAGCTACTCTTTTGAAAAAAAGGAAATCCCAAAGTTATGTCTAAACCCAAGGATTTCACTAGCCAAGATAAAGGATTTGAGAACAAGTAGGCACAATTTAAATTTGTCTAAACAAGAGAGTAAGAAAGAAAGAGTTTTCTTCATTACCCCCCCCCCAGCAAATAAACATGAATAATTAATTTACTTTAAAAGTTTTACTAAGTCTTATACATCCAAGATTAACTTCTAACCCTATTCTACCAACGGATCTAACAGGAGATTAGAACAATATAATCTTTTTGATTGATGAAGGGGTTACTTTCAATCTCCACCTTTAATTTGCATTGAAATTCGTAAACTTTTCTAGAGGAGGGGGGAGGGAGCTGTACCGAAGCAAAACTTGAAAAAAGGAATAAATGTCAATTCATTTGAAATGAGAGAAAAATAAAGTTCGAAAATGAATCGGAAAAAACAACTAAAAAGGCGCTTACTTTTCCCGAAGTTTGACTCCTTTGATTGAAAGGAATTTACAAGATTTTCGGACGATTTCGATATTTATGATTTTTCCTTGCTATGGCCTTTTGTTTCACTAGATTGGAATCCTTATAATCTTCTCCTTAGGATTTGTTTACATTCTAGTTTGGAGGCAAATCTTCATCACTCAAAGCTCTTTGTAGATTTCTATTGTTTTTCCTGTGCTATCAAATACTTCATCCTAATTCCTGTGGTTTTCTGGTCCTATATATAAGGACATCTCCAACGTTGACCAGTAAACGGACACATTGATGACCCACAAGTATAGGGGATCTATCGTAGTCCTTTCGATAAATAAGAGTGTCGAACCCAACGAGGAGCAGAAGGAAATGATAAGCGGTTTTCAGCAAGGTATTCTCTGCAAGTACTGAAATAAGTGGTAACAGATAGTTTTGTGATAAGATAGATTGTAACGAGCAACAAGTAACAAAAAGTAAATAAAGTGCAGCAATGTGGCCCAATCCTTTTGTAGCAAAGGACAAGCTGGAACAAACTCTTATAATAGGAAAAGCGCTCCCGAGGACACATGGGAATATCGTCAAGCTAGTTTTCATCACGTTCATATGATTCGCGTTCGATACTTTGATAATTTGATATGTGGGTGGACCGGTGCTTGGGTGCTGTTCTTACTTGAACAAGCATCCCACTTATGATTAACCTCTATTGCAAGCATCCGCAACTACAACAAAAGTATTAAGGTAAACCTAACCATAGCATGAAACATATGGATCCAAACCAGCCCCTTACGAAGCAACGCATAAACTAGGGTTTAAGCTTCTGTCACTCTAGCAACCCATCATCTACTTATTACTTCCCAATGCCTTCCTCTAGGCCCAAATAATGGTGAAGTGTTATGTAGTCGACGTTCACATAACACCACTAGAGGCTAGACAACATAAATCTTATCAAAATATCAAACGAATACCATTCACATGACTACTCATAGCAAGACTTCTCCCTTGTCCTCAGGAACGAACGTAATTACTCACAAAGCATATTCATGTTCATAATCAGAGGGGTAATAATATGCATATAGGATCTGAACATATGATCTTCCACCAAATAAACCAACTAGCATCAACTACAAGGAGTAATCAACACTACTAGCAACCTACTAGCACCAATCCCGGACTTTGAGACAAGAATTGGATACAAGAGATGAACTAGGGTTTGGAGATGAGATGGTGCTGGTGAAGATGTTGATGGAGATTGTCTTCTCCCGATGAGAGGAGCGTTGGTGATGACGATGGTGATGATTTCCCTCTCCGGGAGGGAAGTTTCCCCGGCAGAACAGCTCTGCCGGAGCTCTAGATTGGATCTGCCAAGGTTCCGCCTCGTGGCGGCGGAGTCTCATCCCGAAAAGTTCCATCCTATTTTTTTCTCATCGAAAGACCTCAAATAGGAGAAGATGGGCATCGGAGAGCCACCAGGGGGCCCACGAGGTAGGGGCGCGCCCTAGGGGGGGGGCACCCTCGTGAGAAGGGTGTGGGCTTCCTGGCCTTCATCTTTGGCGTGGATTTTTCTTTATTCTTTTAAGACGTTCCGTGGAGTCTCAGGACTTTTGGAGTTGCACATAATAGGTCTCTAATATTTGCTCCTTTTCCAGACCAGAATTCCAGCTGCCGGCATTCTCCCTCCTTGTGTAAACCTTGTAAAATAAGAGAGAATAGCCATAAGTATTGTGACATAAAGTGAAATAACAGTCCATAATGCGATAAATATCGATATAAAAGCATGATGCAGAATGGACGTATCACACATCATATGTTTGTTTTTATGTCCAGACTTTGTCCGCGAACATGATGCGGAAGGAAACCATCCAACGCCATTCACAAATTAATCCAGTTGGGAGGAGAGAGAATACACTGGGATCATGCATGTGGTGGGATATTGTGTTGTGGTGTTCGGTTGGGAGGAGAGAGAGTAGACGGGGATCATGCATGTGGTGGGATATAAGAGCATCTCCAGCCGCGCCCCCAATAGGCCCCCATGCCACTTTTTCGGCGCCGGCGCCAAAAAAACGCCCCAGTCGCACCCCCAGGATGCCGAAAAACCCCGGTTCGGCCCTTTATTCCGCCTGGCGGTCACAGGCCGAACCCGGCGCACTGGGGGCAGTTGGGGGCTCCGGCGCAAGGGAAAAGCGCGGCTGGCCCATGCCGTCAGGCGAAAAGTCAAGGTTTTCTTCCCCGACTCGCCTCCCACCCCCCGCGCCCTCGGCCGCTAGTAGCTATATCCCGGCGCCGCCCGCCGCCTTTCACCACTAGATAGCCATTCCACGCCAGAAAAATAGCAGAGCTTCGCCGCGGCAGCCCCTTCAACAGCTGCAGGGCGTTTCCGGCCGCGGAGGGACAGTTTAGCGGCGGGTACACGCCCACCGGGCGCAAGGTGTTCGACGATTTGCCTGCCTCGGCGATGGACTCGGATGACAAGGAAGCGCTCGCCGCGCTGCTGGAGGAGGAAGCCGAGGATGACGTCCAGGAAGAAGAGCATCTCATCGTGCTCGCCACCCTCGCCCAGCTGCTGGCGAGTGCAACTATCCCCAGGTGGTTTTGGTAATTACTAACAACATATAACTCATTGAACTAATGCTATTTCAAGATGATCATTTCAGAAAGTTCAATGATTGGCATGGCATGGATTAGGAATGTGGACCCCTCAAAATGCTAAGGACACATATTGGCTCAAGCTCAAGACTCTACATTTTCATTTTAGTGATCCAAGATCACATTGAGTCCATAGGAAAAGCCAATACTATTAAAAGTGGATGAGGTGTTGCTTAATGGCTTGCTTGCTCAAAATGCTTAGTGATATGCTCCAAAATCCCTCAACCACTTTCTCATATCCACATATGTCCCAAACCAAAAGTCAAACTCGGCCCTACCGATTTGATCTATTCGGCGCCACCGAGTTCACTTGACATAGCCACTGCCAGAAACCCTAGTCACTTCGATCTCACCGATAGGGATCTCGGTCTCACCGAGATGGGATTGCAAACTCTCTGTTTCCCTTAGTAACATCTCGGTCCAACCGAGATGAGCGATCGGTCCCACCGAGTTCACAATGCAAACTCTCGGTTTCGCTTTCGTAACATTTCGGTCCAACCGAAATGGGCGAATCAGTCCCACCGAGTTTGCCTCACCAACTATCTGTTTGCCAATTACAGAAATCGGTCCTACCGAGTTTATGCGATCGGTTTCACCGAGATTACGTTATGCCTTAACCCTAATGAAATTGGTCCTACCGAGTTGACATGTCGGTCCCACCGAAAATCCTAACGTTCACATTTTGAACTAAATCGGTCCGACCGAGTTTCATGATTCGGTCCCACCGAGTTTGGTGATTTGTGTGTAACGGTTAGATTTTGTGTGGAGGCTATATATACCCCTCCACCCGTCCTTCATTAGTAAGGAGAGCCATTGATACGTCTCCAACGTATCTATAATTTGTTATTGTTCCATGGTGTTTTATTACCAATCTTAGATGTTTTACAATCATTTTATAGTCATTTTATATCATTTTTGTACTAACCTATTGACATAGTGCCTAGTGCCAATTGATACGTCTCCAACGTATGTATAATTTTTTATTGTTCCATGCTATATTATATTCTGTTTCGGACATTATTAGGCTTTATTATACACTTTTATATTATTTTTGGGACTAACCTATTAACCGAAGACCCAGCCCAAATTGCTGTTTTTTGCCTATTTCAGAGTTTCGCAGAAAAATAATATCAAACGGAGTCCAAAGGGAATGAAACCTTCGGGAATGTGATTTTTGGAACGAACATGATCCAGAGGACTTGGACCCTACATCAAGAAAGCAACCAGGAAGGCACGAGGTAGAGGGCGCGCCTACCCCCCAGACGCGCCCTCCACCCTCATGGGGCCCACGTTGCTCCACCGACGTACTTCTTCCTCCTATATATACCTACGTACCCCCAAACTACCAGATACAGAGCCAAAAACCTAATTCCAGCGCCGCAACCTTCTGTACCCATGAGATCCCATCTTGGGGCCTTTTCCGGAGCTCCACCGGAGGGGGCATCGATCACGGAGGGCTTCTACATCAACACCATAGCCTCTCCGATGATGTGTGAGTAGTTTACCTCAGACCTTCGGGTCCATAGTTATTAGCTAGATGGCTTCTTCTCTCTCTTTGGATCTCAATACAAAGTTCTCCACGATTTTCGTGGAGATCTATTCGATGTAATCTTCTTTTGCGGTGTGTTTGTTGAGATTGATGAATTGTGGGTTTATGATCAAGTTTATCTATGAATAATATTTGAATCTTCTGTGAATTCTTTTATGTATGATTGGTTATCTTTGCAAGTCTCTTCGAATTATCAGTTTGGTTTGGCCTACTAGATTGATCTTTCTTGTAATGAGAGAAGTGCTTAGCTTTGGGTTCAATCTTGCGGTGTCCTTTCCCAGTGACAGTAGGGGCAGCAAGGCACGTATTGTATTATTGCCATCGAGGATAACAAGATGGGGTTTATATCATATTGCATGAGTTTATCCCTCTACATCATGTCATCTTACTTAAAGCGTTACTCTGTTCCTTTGCACTTAATACTCTAGATGCATGCTGGATAGCAGTCGATGTGTGGAGTAATAGTAGTAGATGCAGGCAGGAGTTGGTCTACTTGTCTCGGACGTGATGCCTATATACATGATCATACCTAGATATTCTCATAACTATGCTCAATTCTGTGAATTGCTCAACAGTAATTTGTTTACCTACCGTAATACTTATGCACTCGAGAGAAGCCACTAGTGAAACCTATGGCCCCGGGTCTATTTTCCATCATATTAATCTCCCGTTAACAAGCTATTTCTGGTGCCATTTTTATTTTGCTTTATTTACTTTGCATCTTTATCATAAAAATACCAAAAATATTATCTTATCATATCTGTCAGATCTCACTTTCGTAAGTGACCGTGAAGGGATTGACGACCCCTTTATTTCGTTGGCTGCGAGGATTTTATTTGTTTGTGTAGGTGCGAGGGACTCGTGCGTGGGCTCCTACTAGATTGATACCTTGGTTCTCAAAAACTGAGGGAAATACTTACGCTACTTTGCTGCATCACCCTTTCCTCTTCAAGGGAAAATCAACGCAGTGCTCAAGAGGTAGCACCAGTTCCTGTTTTTTACATCACACGTAATCAATATCAAATGGAGTCCAAATGGCATGAAACTTTATGATGATTTTTATGGGCCAAAAGGAAGCAGATGGGCCCTGTTTGGATGTGGGGGTGCCCCAAGGGGGGCACAACCCCCCAGGGCGCGCCAGGAGGCCCTGGCGCGCCCCTGTGGGTTGTGCCCATCTCAGGTGCCCCCAGACCGCCTCTTTGCTCTATAAATACCCAAATATTCCCAAAACCCTAGGGAAGTCGACGAAATATTCATCCAGCCGACGCAGAGTCCAGAAACACCAGATCCAATCTAGACACCATCACGGAGGGGTTCACCACTTCCATTGCTGCCTCTTCAATGATGCGTGAGTAGTTCTTTGTAGACCTTCGGGTTCGTAGTTAGTAGCTAGATGGCTTCATCTCTCTCTCTTGATTCTCAATACAATGGTCTCTTGGCGATCCATATGATGTAACTCTTTTGCGATGTGTTTGTTGGGATCGATAAACTTCGAGTTTATGATCAGATCTATGTTTTTTTATCCATGAAAGTATTTGAGTTTATTTGATATCTTTTATGTGTGATCTCTTATAGCCTCGTATTTCTTCTCTGATATTTGGGTTTTGTCTGGCCAACTCGATCTATTTTTCTTGCAATGGGAAGAGGTACCCGGTAGTGGGTTCGATCTTACGGTGCTTGATCCTAGTGACAGAAAGGGAACCGACATGTATGTATCGTTGCTACTAAGGATAAAAAATGTGATATATCTACCGCCATATAGATAAACAGATCTTGTTTACATCATGTCATTGTTCTTATTGCATTGCTTCGTTTTTCCATGAACTTAATACACTAGATGCATACTGGATAGCGGTCGATGTGTGGAGTATTAGTAGTAGATGCAGGAAGGAGTCGGTCTACTAATCTTGGACGTGATGCCTATGTAATGATCATTGCCTAGATATCGTCATAATTATTTGAAGTTCTATCAATTTCCCAATAGTAATTTGTTTACCCACCGTTTGCTATTTTTTGAGAGAAGTTAGAGTCGGTCTACTAATCTTGGACGTGATGCCTATGTAACGATCATTGCCTAGATATCGTCATAATTATTTGAAGTTCTATCAATTTCCCAACAGTAATTTGTTTACCCACCGTTTGCTATTTTTTTGAGAGAAGCCACTAGTGAAACCTACGACCCCCGGGTCTTATTTCTCATATATTTGCCTTTGTGATCTACTTTTTTCTTGCTTTTATTTTCAAATCTATTAAACCAAAAATCCAAAAATACTTTGCTTCACTTTATTTTATTTGTGATCTATTTATCCAATCTATTACAACCTTTCTCTCGTCAACTTGCCAATTTCTGGCGCCGTTACCTGAAAGGGATTGACAACACCTTTAACACATCGGGTTGCGAGGTGTTGTTATTTGTGTGCAGGTGCTGCTTACGTTGTGTTGCTTGGTTCTCCTACTGGTTCGATACCTTGGTTTCATAACTGAGGGAAATACTCTACTGTCGTTGTGCTACATCATCCCTCCCTCTCGGAGGAAATACCGACGGAGTTCCAGCTGCCATCAACCATCAGAACGTGCCTACACTTCCAACATACATTTTCTGAGAGATAACCACCTACTCATGTGTTGAGACCAAGATATTCCATTCCAACCATATGAATCTTGATCTCTAGCCTTCCCCAAGTTGCTTTCCACTCAAATCATATTTCCCACCAAATCTAAATCTGTCAGAGAGAGTTGACTGTTGGGGAGACTATCATTTGAAGCACAAGAGCAAGGAGTTCATCATCAACACACCATCTATTATCTTTTGGAGAGTGATGTCTCCTAGATTGGTTAGGTGTCACTTGGGATCCTCCGACAAGATTGTGGAGTTGAACCAAGGAGTTTGTACGGGCAGGGAGATCGCCTACTTCGTGAACATCTACCCTAGTGAGGCAAGTCCTTCGTGGGCGATAGCCATGGTGGGATAGACAAGGTTGCTTCTTCGTGGACCCTTCATGGGTGGAGCCCTCCGTGGACTCGCACAACCATTACCCTTCTTGGGTTGAAGTCTCCATCAACGTGGATGTACGATAACATCACCTATCGGAACCACGCCAAAAATCTCTGTGTCTACATTGCGTTTGCTCCCTCCAAACTCCTCCCTTTACCTTCATATGCAATGTCTTACATTCTACGGCTATACTCTTATACTTGCATGTGTAGGTTGATTGCTTGACTTGTTTTAATTTGCTAAAATCTTCCAAAACTTAAAATTGGGAAAAGGCTAGATTTTTATTTGGTCAAGTAGCCTAATCACCCCCCTCTAGACATACTTTCGATCCTACAAGTGGTATCATAGCTTTGGTCTCCATTTGCCTTGATTTCCATAGCTTTTGGTGATCATAGCATTGGTCTAACAACCCAGGAGAGTATGGCGTCTAGCAAGGGAAATTACCACCGTAGAGGTCCTTACTTTGATGGTACTAATTTTGCTAGTTGGAAGCATAAGATGAAAATGCATATTCTTGGACATAACCCCGCTGTTTGGGCTATTGTGTGTATTGGCTTGCAAGGTGAATTCTTTGATGGGAGAGAACCGAACTGTGAAGCTAGCGCGAAAGAGTTAAAGATGCTGCAATACAATGGTCAAGCTTGCGATATCCACTTCAACGGATTGTGCCCCGAAGAATTCAACAAAATCAGTCGTCTTGAGAATGCAAAGGAAATTTGGGATACTTTGATTGATATGCACGAGGGTACCGACTCCGTCAAGGAGTCCAAATTGGATGTGCTTCAAAGTCAACTTAACAAGTTCAAAATGAAGGATGGTGAAGCTGTCGCTGAAATGTACTCTAGGCTTGCTCTCATCACAAATGAGATCGCTGGCTTAGGAAGTGAGGAGATGACCGATAGATTCATCATCAAGAAGATCCTAGGATCCTTGGATGGAAAATATGATACCGTGTGCACATTGATCCAAATGATGCCCAAGTACAAAGATCTCAAGCCAACAAAAGTCATTGGAAGAATTGTTGCTCATGAGATGTCACTCAAGGATAAGGAAGAGCGTCACAACAAGTCAAGTGGTGCTTACAAGGCCTCATGTGATTCTCCAACATCATCAAGTGAGAAACAAACCTTCAATGAGGAATTGAGCGTAATGGTGAAGAACTTCAACAAGTTCTACAAGAGTAGAAGCAAGGAAAGACGTTCGAAGTCAAGGTCCTACAATGACAAAAGATCTTCGAGTCGTGAATGTAATTGCTACAATTGTGGAAGACCCGAACACTACTCCAATGAGTGTACGACTCCCTACAAACGAAGAGAAGATTCACCCAAAAGGATAAGTAGAAGAGAAGAATCACCACCAAGAGAAAGAAGGAGTAGAGATGATCGTTATGAACGAAGAACATCTCGGAGAAGCAAGGATTCAGAAAGGAAGGACACATCATCAAGGAGCTACACAAAATGAAGACATCAAGCTCATGTTGGTGAATGGGTATCCGGCTCCGACTCCGACAATCACTCCGAGCGAAGTTATCACTCCGACTCAGAATATACTCAAGATGAAGGTGTTGCCGGTCTAGCACTTGTGTCAACCAACTCCTACGACATATTTGACTCACCAAATCAAGGAGTTGGAAGATGCTTCATGTCTAAAGGCCCAAAGGTATCACACCCCGAGGATGTTGATTTCAATAGTGATGAAGATGATTTGCTAGGTGATGATGATTTAGTTGTTGACAACTCTAGTGATGAAAACTAGGATGAAGTTGCTAATAATCATGCTAATCAAGATAAAATGAATGATGATGATAAGAAGGAGATTGAGCGTCGAACTAAAGAACTAAACACTCTTAAGTTAGCTCATGAAACTACCTTGGATAATCTTCGAGAGCTTTTAAAGACTCATGAGAAGCCACGCTTTGAAAAGCTCAACCTTGAGCAAGACATTGGTTCTTAAAAGAAATCAATGATGATCTTCGCAAGAAAAGTTCTTCTTACATTGTGAAGCGTTTACTCTTGTTTACTTATATGCCACAAGTAAAATCTAGCAACAAGAGTAAGAAAGATTCTTCTTCTAGTAGTAACAATAATCATGTTAAATCCAATATTGTTGCTTCTAGTAGTTCTCTTGATTCCACTAACGATTCTCTTAGCCAAGTTGCACTTGAGCAAGAAAATAGATTATTGAAGGGAATTATAGAGAAAGGTGTTTACAAGAGCCTTGCCGGGATTAAGCAATTTGAGGAAATTTTATGCAAGCAAGGAAGGCACCGGAAGAATCAAGGTATTGGTTTTGAACGAAAGTTCAATGCCAATGGAGTTGAGTGGGATGAAGATCAATACACCAAGACGAAGTTTGTTCCTCAACAAGAGAAGTATGATCCTACTTCTTTCCATGGGACACAAGCTCAAGATGATCTTCCACCACAAGACCACAAGCAAAAGGGCAAGGACAAGCTTCAAGAGGAGATTGATGCATTTGAAGAAGCTCCTAAGGCCTTGGTCAAGTGGGTTCCCAAGACTACATCAAGTTCTACTTCATCAAGTACGACTACAACTCCAAGGATTCCCATCAAGATGATGTGGATCCCAAAGAAGAAGAACTAGAGAGTTCTTGAGGGTGACTCCGCCAACATACTTCACTCATATTATTTTGGCAAGGACAAGTGCAAATAACTTCCACATCTTGCACTAGTTCAAGGAGTCACAAACCCTCTTGTTGGTAAGACAAGGGACAAGGTAACCTAATGCTTTCATGGACATCATATTGTGTGTATATCACTCTATGTCTATGGATATCCTTGTTTGTTCCTTGTGGGACTAACCCGTGTAGGTATTGAAAGTGCAACTCACTCCAATGGATTGCTCCAAATGATCTACATCAACATTGAGCATCCACATCTTCAACATCTACATGAAGTCATCATCGACAAAACCCAAGGTTAGTTCATCCCTCTTAGGGGGGATATCACATCTAGGGGGAGCTTTACTCTAATCAACTGAGCTAAATCAACTCTAATGGTGTGAACACAACAATGCTTTATGTAAAAGTGGCAACCCCACTTGTGCTTAAACGATGAGTATGACCTATGATCAAATGTTCTCATTTGACTCCTAAGTCGATATACTCATATATAGATGACCTAGTCATCGCCAATTGCTTGATAGATGCTAGAGTGTTTGTGCATGCTTTGTCACATATTTCATTTGCCATTTTATTGTGTGAGCATGTTGATTGCTGATACATCTCCAACGTATCTATAATCTTTGATTGCTCCATGCTATATTATCTTCTGTTTTGGACATTATTGGGCTTTATTATACATTTTTATATTATTTTTTGGACTAACCTACTAACCGAAGGCCCAGCCCATAATTGTTGTTTTTTACCTATTTTAGGGTTTCGAAGAAAAGGAATATCAAACGGAGTTCAAACGGAATGAAACCTTCGGGAACGTGATTTTTGGAACGAACAAGATCCAGGAGACTTGGACCCTACGTCAAGCAACCAACAGGAAAGCCACGAGGTAGGGGGACGTGCCTACCCCCCTCCCCCCCAGGCACGCCCTCCACCCTCGTGGGCCCCCTGTTGGTCCACCGACGTACTTCTTCCTTCAATATATACCTACGTACCCCCAAACGATCAGAGACGGAGCCAAAACCCTAATTCCACCGCCGTAACTTTCTGTATCCATGAGATCCCATCTTGGGGCCTGTTCCGGAGCTCCGCCGGAGGGGGCATCGATCACGGAGGGCTTCTACATCAACACCATAGCCCTTCTGATGAAGTTTGAGTAGTTTACCTCAGACCTTCGGGTCCATAGTTATTAGCTAGATAGCTTCTTCTATCTTTTTGGATCTCAATACAAAGTTCTCCCCCTCTCTTGTGGAGATCTATTCGATGTAATCTTCTTTTGCAGTGTGTTTGTTGAGATCGATGAATTGTGGGTTTATGATTAAGTTTATCTATGAACAATATTTGAATCTTCTCTGAATTCTTTTATGTATGATTGGTTATCTTTGCAAGTCTCTTCGAATTATCAGTTTGGTTTGGCCTACTAGATTGATCTTTCTTGCAATGGGAGAAGTGCTTAGCTTTGGGTTCAATCTTGCGGTGTCCTTTCCCAGTGACAGTAGGGGCAGCAAGGCACGTATTGTATTGTTGCCATCGAGGATAACAAGATGGTTTTTTATCATATTGCATGAATTTATCCCTCTACATCATGTCATCTTGCTTAAGGCGTTACTCTGTTCTTATGAACTTAATACTCTAGATGCATGCTGGATAGCGGTCGATGTGTGGAGTAATAGTAGTAGATGCAGGCAGGAGTCGGTCTACTTGTCTCGGACGTGATGCCTATATACATGATCATACCTAGATATTCTCATAACTATGCTCAATTCTGTCAATTGCTCAACAGTAATTTGTTCACCCACCGTAAAATACCTATGCTCTTGAGAGAAGCCACTAGTGAAACCTATGGCCCCCGGGTCTATCTTCATCATATTAAATCTTCCAATACTTAGTTATTTTCATTGCTTTTATTTTAATTTGCATCTTTATCATAAAAATACCTAAAATATTATCTTATCATATCTATCAGATCTCACTCTCGTAAGTGACCGTGTAGGGATTGACAACCCCTTATCGCGTTGGTTGCGAGGATTTATTTGTTTTGTGCAGGTGCGAGGGACTAGCACGTAGCCTCCTACTGGATTGATACCTTGGTTCTCAAAAACTGAGGGAAATACTTACGCTACTTTGCTGCATCACCCTTTCCTTTTCAAGGGAAAACCAACACAGTGCTCAAGAGGTAGCAAGAAGGATTTCTGGCGCCGTTGCCGGGGAGGTCTACGCAAAAGTCAACATACCAAGTACCCATCACAAACCCTTATCTCCCGCATTACATTATTTACCATTTGCCTCTCGTTTTCCTCTCCCCCACTTCACCCTTGCCGTTTTATTCGCCCTCTCTTTTTCACTCGCCTTTCTTCCGCCATGTCTGAATCAAAAAGGGTTGGGGCTTCTCTCCCGAGTTTTAGTACTTTGGACAATCCTTCTATTCTCGCTAAGCTCATAAATAAGGATACTATGGAAAAACCTATCGGAGTTATCAATGAGAATCTTAATAATTTTGATGAAGATGATTCCGAAATTTTTCGTTATATACTTGATGAATCTTTGAAGGATGCTTGGTATAGACTATTAAGGATCAGGGCTAGCTATGTGCCTCAATACCAAATTGAAATTTACTTAAAAAGCTTTTATATTGCCCTTCCTTCTTCTTTTAAGCGTGTCTTAGATTCTATATTCGAAGAAGGCTTTCTTGAAGGGGATGCCGTAGACACTTATGAGAAGATGAAAACCATATTTGGGCACCCCATGAATGAGAAATTTGAATCTACATCTTACCAAAACGAATCTATCAAAGAGATGAAGGCTAGCTTAGATACAAATTTCCGTAACGTACTTAATCTTTCTTCTACCATTAATAGCCATGTTCTTTATCAAAATAGAAAGATTAATTCCATAGATAGCAAGTTTGGTCTTTTCTTCCCTAAAACCAAAGATAGTAATACCTAGATCTATCCTTGTTTTTTATGCCTAGCTAGGGGCGTTAAACGATAGCGCTTGTTGGGAGGCAACCCAATTTTATTTTTCTTCCTTGCCTTTTGCTCCTGTTTAGTAATAAATAATTTATCTAGCCTCTGTTTTGGTTGTGTTTTTTGTGTTTAATTAGTGTTTGTGCCAAGTAGAACCGTTGGGAAGACTTGGGGAAAGTCTTGTTAATCTTGCTGTAAAAAACAGAAACTTTAGCGCTCACGAGAACTGCTTCCATTTTTATTTGGGAATTTCTATTTAGTTAATTCTTTTTGATTATGATTAATAGATAAATTACTCACGTCCATAAATTTATTTTAGAATTTTTGGGGTTCCATATCTTGCGCTAGCTACAGATTACTACAGGCTGTTCTGTTTTTGACAGATTCTGGTTTTTGTGTGTTGTTTGCTTATTTTGATGAATCTATGGCTAGTAAAATGTTTATAAACCATATAGAAGTTGGAATACAGTAGGTTTAACACCAATATAAATAAAGAATGAGTTCATTATAGTACCTTGAAGTGGTCTTTTGTTTTCTTTCGCTAACGGAGCTCACGAGATTTTCTACTATAAGTTTTGTGTTGTGAAGTTTTCAAGTTTTGGGTAAGGATTTGATGGATTATGGAACAAGGAGTGACAAGAGCCTAAGCTTGGGGATGCCTATGGAACCCCCAAGATAATATAAGGACACCAAAAAGCCAAAGCTTGGGGATGCCTCGGAAGGCATCCCCTCTTTCGTCTACTTCCATCAGTAACTTTACTTGGAGCTATATTTTTATTCACCACATGATATGTGTTTTGCTTGGAGCGTCTTGTATGATTTGAGTCTTTGCCTTTTAGTTTAACACAATCATCTTTTATGTACACACCTTTTGAGAGAGACACACATGATTCGGAAATTAATAGAATACTCTATGTGCTTCACTTATATCTTTTGAGTTATATAGTTTTGCTCTAGTACTTCACTTATATCTTTTAGAGCACGGTGGTGGATTTGTTTTATAGAAACTATTGATCTCTCATGCTTCACTTAGATTATTTTGAGAGTCTTAAATAGCATGGTAATTTGCTTAAATAATCCTAATATGCTAGGTATTCAAGATTAGTAAAAACTTTCTTATGAGTGTTTTGAATACTAAGAGAAGTTTGATGCATGATGATTGTTTTGAGATATGGAGGTAGTGATATTAAAGTTGTGCTAGTTGAGTAGTTGTGAAATTGAGAAATACTTGTGTTGAAGTTTGCAAGTCTTGTAGCATGCACGTATGGTAAACGTTATGTAACAAATTCGAAACATGAGGTGTTCTTTGATTGTCTTCCTTATGAGTGGCGGTCGGGGACGAGCGATGGTCTTTTCCTACCAATCTATCCCCCTAGGTGCATGCGCGTAGTGCTTGGTTTTTGATGACTTGTAGTTTTTTGCAATAAGTATGTGAGTTCTTTATGACTAATGTTGAGTCCATGGATTATACGCACTCTCACCTTTCCATCATTGCTAGCCTCTTCGGTACCGTGCATTGCCCTTTCTCACATTGAGAGTTGGTGCAAACTTCGCCGGTGCATCCAAACCCCGTGATATGATATGCTCTTTCACACATAAACATCCTTATATCTTCCTCAAAACAGCCACCATACCTACCTATTATGGCATTTCCATAACCATTCCGAGATATATAGCCATGCAACTTTCCACCATCACGTTTATCATGACACATTCATCATTGTCATATTGCTTAGCATGATCATGCAGTTGACATAGTATTTGTGGCAAAGCCATCGTTCATAATTCTTTCATACATGTCACACTTGATTCATTGCATATCCCGGTACACCGCCGGAGGCATTCATATAGAGTCATACATTGTTCTAGTATCGAGTTGTAATCATTGAGTTGTAAATAAATAGAAGTGTGATGATCATCATTCAATAGAGCATTGTCCCAAAAAAAGAGAAAGGCCAAAAAAAGAAGGCCCCCAAAAAATAGAAATGAAAAGGGACAATGCTACTATCTTTTTTTCCACACTTGTGCTTCAAAGTAGCACCATGATCTTCATGATAGAGAGTCTCTTGTTTTGTCACTTTCATATACTAGTGGGAATTTTTCATTATAGAACTTGGCTTGTATATTCCAACAATGGGCCTCCTCAAGTGCCCTAGGTCTTCATGAGCAATCAAGTTGGATGCACACCCACTAGTTTCTTTTGTTGAGCTTTCATACATTTATAGCTCTAGTGCATCCGTTGCATGAAAATCCCTACTCCTTGCATTAACATCAATCGATGGGCATCTCCATAGCCCATTGATTAGCCTCGTTGATGTGAGACTTTCTCCTTTTTTGTCTTCTCCACACAACCCCCATCATTATACTCTATTCCACCCATAGTGCTATATCCATGGCTCACGCTCATGAATTGCGTGAAGGTTTATAAAGTTTGAGATTACTAAAGTATGAAACAATTGCTTGGCTTGTCATCGGAGTTGTGCATGATGAGAGCATTCTTGTGTGACAAAAATGGAGCATGACTAAACTATATGATTTTGTAGGGATAAACTTTCTTTGGCCATGTTATTTTGAGAAGACATAATTGCTTAGTTAGTATGCTTGAAGTATTATTATTATTTCTATGTCAATATTAAACTTTTATCTTGAATCTTTCGGATCTGAATATTCATGCCACAATTAAGAAGAATTACATTGAAATTATGCCTAGTAGCATTCCACATCAAAAATTCTGTTTTTATCATTTACCTACTCGAGGACGAGCAGGAATTAAGCTTGGGGATGCTTGATACGTCTCCAACGTATCTATAATTTTGGATTGAACCATGCTATATTATCTTCTGTTTTGGACATTGTTGGGCTTTATTATACACTTTTATATTATTTTTGGGACTAACCTACTAACCGGAGGCCCAGCCTAGAATTGCTGTTTTCTTTTGCCTATTTTAGGGTTTCGAAGAAAAGGAATATCAAACGGAGTCCAAACGGAATGAAACCTTCGGGAACGTGATTTTTGGAACAAACAAGATCCGTGAGACCTGGACCCTACGTCAAGCAACCAACAAGGAAGCCACGAGGTAGGGGGCGCGCCTACCCCCCCCCCCCAGGCGCGCCCTCCACCCTCGTGGGCCCCCTGTTGCTCCACCGACGTACTCCTTCCTCCTATATATACCTATGTACCCCCAAACGATCAGAGACGGAGCCAAAACCCTAATTCCACCGCCGTAACTTTCTGTATCCACGAGATCCCATCTTGGGGCCTGTTCCGGAGCTCCGTCGGAGGGGGCATCGATCACGGAGGGCTTCTACATCAACACCATAGCCCTTCCGATGAAGTGTGAGTAGTTTACCTCAGACCTTCGGGTCCATAGTTATTAGCTAGATGGCTTCTCCTCTCTTGTGGAGATCTATTCGATGTAATCTTCTTTTGCGGTGTGTTTGTTGAGACCGATGAATTGTGGGTTTATGATCAAGTTTATCTATGAACAATATTTGAATATTCTCTGAATTCTTTTATGTATGATTGGTTATCTTTGCAAGTCTCTTCGAATTATCAGTTTGGTTTGGCCTACTAGATTGATCTTTCTTGGAATGGGAGAAGTGCTTAGCTTTGGGTTCAATCTTGCGGTGTCCTTTCCCAGTGACAGTAGGGGCAGCAAGGCACATATTGTATTGTTGCCATCAAGGATAACAAGGTGGGGTTTTCATCATATTGCATGAGTTTATCCCTCTACATCATGTCATCTTGCTTAAGGCGTTACTCTGTTCTTATTAACTTAATACTCTAGATGCATGCTGGATAGCGGTCGATGTGTGGAGTAATAGTAGTAGATGCAGGCAGGAGTCGGTCTACTTGTCTCGGACGTGATGCCTATATACATGATCATACCTAGATATTCTCATAACTATGCTCAATTCTGTCAATTGCTCAACAGTAATTTGTTCACCCACCGTAAAATACCTATGCTCTTGAGAGAAGCCACTAGTGAAACCTATGGCCTCGGGTCTATCTTCATCATATTAAATCTTTCAATACTTAGTTGTTTTCATTTCTTTTATTTTACTTTGCACCTTTATCATAAAAATACCACAAATATTATCTTATCATATCTATCAGATCTCACTCTCGTAAGTGACCGTGTAGGGATTGACAACCCCTTATCGCGTTGGTTGCAAGGATTTATTTATTTTGTGCAGGTGCGAGGGACTAGCGCATAACCTCCTACTGGATTGATACCTTGGTTCTCAAAAACTGAGGGAAATACTTACGCTACTTTGCTGCATCACCCTTTCCTCTTCAAGGGAAAACCAACGCTGTGCTCAAGAGGTAGCAATTACATATTTTACTCATTCAAGGACATCCACTTGTTGCTTTGATTGTTTGGATCTTTTGCCAAGTGGATGGACAAGAATGCCTAAGAACCTCCTCTAGCTATCTATGCTTTTCTCGTCTCAAACTCTATTCATGCTACATCACAAAGTTTGATCAAGTCAAATTCGAACCACTCTATGTGAGGAGCATTTGGAGTCCCCGATTGTTCATAGACTTAAACTTCCAAAACCTCTTTGTGCATTTCGATCTGACCGATCCATCCACTCCGGTCACACCGAGTTCACTAAGTTGAGCTAGGTTTTCAATCTCGGTGCAACCGATTTGAACTTTCCGGTCACACCGAGTTGTAGTAACCGCTTGCGCTTCTGCATCTCGGTGCCACCGAGTTGTTCCACTCGGTCACACCGACAGAGTTAGGATATATATACCCACGGGTGAGATTTTGGAAATTTCTTCAAAACCCACCATCCCGTGCGTGTCCTGCTCTGCCGTCTCGGGTCTCCGGATTGTCTCCTCGTCGCCAGCGACCTCCCGACACTAGTTTCCATCGCCGTCAACGGGATTCAACCCCATCGTTGCGGCCGTAGCAAACTCACCGCCGAACTAGGGTATGAGTTCGATCCTTTGTGCTAATTCCCTTACTCCGATTCCTAGCACAATGCAATGCCATGTTCTTTACCATGTATGAAATCAATCTATCCAGAGAAAACATTCCTTAGATTAGGTTTGATTCGAAAATTTAGTGTTAGGTTTCCGCCGAACTCATCTTGGACCGACCGAGTTGTAGAAATCGGTCTCACCGATTTGGCTTAGGCCATTGCAAAAGTTGCAAATCGGTGCGACCGAGTTCGACTCTCTATGAAACCCTAGCAATCTCGGAGCCACCGAACTATGACTCAATCTGGCCGAGTTCACTAGTTTAGACTCCAAAAGTTGCTTCGGTGTCACTGAATTTAACAAATCGGTAGCTCCGAAATGTTTTTTGTGGAGAACTAAAACTAAGTTTTTGACTCATCTGTTTTGCAAAAACTCCGCACTTTGTGATGCTCATCCACTCTACCTCATCTATATCTATTCACAGGGTCTTATGTCAGTTTGCTTGCCAGAATATCTGACCAGAGTGATAGCCAGAACAAATCAGAAGAGCAAGTGAACATGAGTGAGGGCACTAGTCCCTCAAGCAGCTATGATGAGGGCAGCAGGAGAACTCCGAGCAATTTTCCCAAGGCAGCCACCAGATTAAGGAAGAAGAAAACCTCAGATTCTGAGGATGAGGACTATGTGGCTGTTGAGGAAGAAGTGAGCTCCAAAAAGAAAGTGCTAAAGAAGGAATATGGTACTTCTACTACAACAAAGCCTGGATTGCATAAGAAGGCCCCTGCCAAGAGGGTGCCAACCTTAAAGGCCAGGGCCTCAACTGCTGAAACTTCTAAGCCAACTGAAGAGGCCGTTGGAGAGAGTAAGAAAAGGAAAGATAGGGTCAAGAAGACCACTGCCAGAGTCATAGGTAGATCCTCTATAATGAGAAATCCAGCTGAAGAAGATGAAGAGGAAGAGGATGCTGCACCAGCACCCAAGTCCTAGAAGTTGATGGGGGTGCCATTAAGACAGGGGCTGCCACTTCAAAGCCCAAGACTGCCCCCAAGGCTGCTGCTCAAGCTCAAAAGACTTCTAAGACCAAGAGAAGCACTTGAAACATTCCAGCTGAAGATAAGAACAAGGCCCCGGTGCCAGAGATGGAAGAAGAAGATGCTGAAACTCAAGTGCTAAGGAAACATAAGCCAAAGATTCTAGATCACAATGACACCCATCCAGTGGCAGAGGATATGAACATCAGGAAGGATGCAGGTCTGAGATTTTGGAGACAGTCTGATCCCTATGCTGTGAGGAGGAGGACTGCAGTGGACTACAGGTTCCACACCAAAGAACAACAAGATTTCTATGAGACTATTTTGCTTGACAAAAAGCCTATAGTCTGTGATATGAAATGGGTTGATTGGGAATTCATTGATGAGAATGAAGACTATTTTTCCGGTGTACACGAGAGCTTCAAATCATGTGGTGTTGACAAGTTTGTGGGTCAAGAGCTGACAAAATGGAATGATGAACTCATCATGCAATTCTACTCCACTGCTCATTTATATCCAGATGGTAGGATTATATGGATGTCTGAGGGTACAAGGTACCAGTCAACTGTTGATGAATGGGCCAAGTTGATAAATGCCCCTGAAGAGCATGAAGATGACTTGGATGTCTATGCCAAGAAGAAGAAAGACCACAACTCTATTGCCAACATGTAGAAAGAGATCTCAAACAAAGCTTTGGAAACACATAAGCTTGGATCTGTACATTACGTATTGTCTGGTCTAACTACAATCAACACTATATTGAGGCATACATTGTTGCCCAAATTTGGAGATCACAAGATGATCATAGGCCATTCAATCAACTTGCTAGAGATTTTTGATGTGCCTCAGAAATTCAAGGTCATGAGTCTGATTGTTAAGACAATCAAGAGGACAGCTGTTGATCAAAAGAGATCTTGTGGGTATGCTCCACACATTCAGGTGCTCATCAACTCCAAGATGGGCACAAGCACTTATTTGTTGGACAAGGAGCACTTACCCTTGAGACCAAAATTCAAGGATAATACAGTTGTGATGAATGAGGATGATCCCACATCCGTGCAAGCACAAGAGAAGAGAGCAAAGGCAAAGGCTGAGAAGGCTGCAAAAATGCCAAGTGTTGAGGAGGCATCTCAAGTTTTTCTGAAGTCAAAACAAGACCAGCTTGCATATCTAATTAAAGCAACTTTGAGGATTGAGAAGGGCTTGGCCACCCTGAACAAGAATCAGGAGAGCTTGAAGAGGATCATAGAGACCAAATTTTATGATCTTGATCTTAAAGTAACTGAGATGCAGTCAGTTGTTGAGCAGCTCTAGGAGGAAGCAGAGGAGAGGAAAGGGCAGGCTACTACAGATGCTTTTCAGAGAGTGCCCAGAGGTCAGAGATCTGCTACAGTGCCAGTGCCTGACACTAAAGCAACTACTTCAGCACCAGCAGCAACAGCTTCATTGCCACCTCTAGTTGCCACTCACCATCTCCAACAACATCTATGGATGCCTTCGTCCTTTGAGTCCTCTCTACACCACCTCCCGAAGATCAAGCCTAGAGAGAAGCATAGCACTATGCATTTTCAAACTTTTTGGTAACTAGTTGCCAAAGGGGGAGATATGTGTAGATCATAGGCTTTGAGAGAGAGAGAGAGAGAGAGTATTTTGCTTCTTTGTCTCTCTTGCTATTTGGTTGATACTTTTGTGTGTGTGCTTGTTTGATACTCTTTATGTATGTGTGTGAGATACTTGTATGATCATGTGTTTGATCATATTCAGCTTTAATACTTGCTTGGATGATATTATCTCTGCTATCTCATATATGATCATTCACTTTGCTTGGTGATGAGTGCATGTTTTAATTCCTATCATTTTGAGCGCTCCACCAAGATGTATGTGACATGGAAGAGTCACCCATGATCCTAATCGATTGTGCATTTGCATTCACACGCAAATTTCAAATAATGCACAAATTTAGGGGGTGCTCTTGCTTATCACATACTTCTCAAAGCGACGATGTACTTTAAATCTTATTATCATTTGTCAAAGCTTTGATCTATATGTTGTCATCAATTACCCAAAAGGGGGAGATTCAAAGTGGAACTATCCCTGGGTGGTTTTGGTAATTACTAACAACATATAGCTCATTGAACTAATGCTATTTCAAGATGATCATTTCAGAAAGTTCAATGATTGGCATGGCATGGATTAGGAATGTGGACCCCTCAAAATGCTAAGGACACATATTGGCTCAATCTCAAGACTCTACATTTTCATTTTAGTGATCCAAGATCACATTGAGTCCATAGGAAAAGCCAATACTATTAATAGGGGATGAGATGTTGCTTAATGTCTTGCTTGCTCAAAATGCTTAGTGATATGCTCCAAAAGTCCTCAACCACTTTCTCATATCCACATATGTCCCAAACCAAAAGTCAAACTCGGCCCTAACGATTTGATCTATCCGGCGCCACCGAGTTCACTTGACATAGCCACTGCTAGAAACCCTAGTCACTTCGGTCTCACCGATAGTGATCTCGGTCTCACCGAGATGGAATTGCAAACTCTTTGTTTCCCTTCGTAACATCTCGGTCCAACCGAGATGAGCGATCGGTCCCACCGAGTTCACAATACAAACTCTCTATTTCCCTTAAGTAACATTTCGGTCCAACCTAAATGAGCGAATCGGTCCCACCGAGTTTGCCCGACCAACTCTCTGTTTACCAATTACAGAAATCGGTCCTGCCGAGTTTATGTGATTGGTCTCACCGAGATTACGTTATGCCCTAACCCTAATGAAATCGGTCCTAACAGTTGGCATGTTGGTCCCACCGAAAATCCTAACGTTCACATTTTGAACTAAATTGGTCCGACCGAGTTTCATGATTCGGTCCCACCGAGTTTGGTGATTTGTGTGTAATGGTTAGATTATGTGTGGAGGCTATATATACCCCTCCACCCTTCCTTCATTAGTAAGGAGAGCCATCAGAACGTGCCTACACTTCCAACATATATTTTCTGAGAGAGAACCACCTACTCATGTGTTGAGACCAATATATTCCATTCCAACCATATGAATCTTGATCTCTAGCCTTCCCCAAGTTGCTTTCCACTCAAATCATCTTTTCCACCAAATCTAAATCCGCGCGAGAGAGTTGAGTGTTGGGGAGACTATCATTTGAAGCACAAGAGTAAGGAGTTCATCATCAACACACCATCTATTACCTTTTGGAGACTGGTGTCTCCTAGATTGGTTAGGTGTCACTTGGGGGCCTCCGACAAGATTGTGGAGTCGAACCAAGGAGTTTGTACGGGCAAGGAGATCGCCTACTTCATGAAGATCTACCCTAGTGAGGCAAGTCCTTCGTGGGCGATGACCATGGTGGGATAGACAAGGTTGCTTCTTTGTGGACCCTTCGTGGGTGGAGCCCTCTGTGGACTCGCGTAACCGTTACCCTTCGTGGGTTGAAGTCTCCATCAACGTGGATGTACAATAGCACCGCCTATCGGAACCACGCCAAAAATCTTCGTGTCTACATTGCGTTTGCTCCCTCCAAACTCCTTCCTTTACCTTCATATACAATGTTTTACATTCCGCTGCTATACTCTTAGACTTGCATGTGTAGGTTGATTGCTTGACTTGTTCTAATTTGCTAAAATCTGCCAAAACTTAAAATTGGGAAAAGGCTAGATTTTTATTTGGTCAAGTAGTCTAATCACCCCCCTCTAGACATACTTTCTATCCTACAGAGGGGCACTCTGGCTGGCATCTCCACTACTCCAAATCCCCATCAAGCCATGAGGTCGATGGACAACCAAGGGAGCCAAGAGGTACAATAAGGGCTTCCCCCTAGGAGGCCCTTACAGAGGTTACATCAGAACAATTTCCATACATTGGTTCACAATTATGGCATACCTTCCTGAAAGTGCGTTATATCGACTAGAGCAGGGGTGAATAGGCGATTTTTACAAATTTGTCACTGAGGAAATCCAACTTGAGGAATTTCCTAAGTAACGAATTACAAGCAGCAGAATAAGTACTCAGGTGCATGCATAACAAAGCAGTAGCATAGTCATCATGATGAAATGAAACATACGCAGAGCACACGTAGCGTGTAAACACGATAAGCGGGCAGAAGACAAGTTGATTGAAGATTTAGGATTGAGGAAATTGAGAAAGTCTTGAGTCAAAGTCTTCAAATAGTAACAGTCAAGATCTGAAGGAAATATGCCCTAGAGGCAATAATAATGTTATTATTTTATTTCCTTATATCATGATAAATGTTTATTATTCATGCTAGAATTGTATTATCCAGAAACATAATACTTGTGTGAATACATAGACAAACCAAACGTCACTAGTATGCCTCTACTTGACTAGCTCGTTAATCAAAGATGGTTATGTTTCCTAACCATAGACATGTGTTGTCATTTGATTAATGGGATCACATCATTAGGAGAATGATGTGATTGACATGACCCATTCCATTAGCTTAGCACCCGATCGTTTAGTATGTTGCTATTGCTTTCTTCATGACTTATACATGTTCCTATGACTATGAGATTATGCAACTCCCGTTTGCCGGAGGAACACTTTGTGTGCTACCAAACGTCACAACGTAACTGGGTGATTATAAAGGAGCTCTACAGGTGTCTCCAAAGGTACATGTTGGGTTGGCGTATTTCGAGATTAGGATTTGTCACTCTGATTGTCGGAGAGGTATCTCTGGGCCCTCTCGGTAATGCACATCACATAAGCCTTGCAAGCATTACAAGTAATGAGTTAGTTGAAAGATGATGTATTACGAAACGAGTAAAGAGACTTGCCGATAACGAGATTGAACTAGGTATTGAGATACCGACGATCGAATCTTGGGCAAGTAACATACCGATGACAAAGGGAACAATGTATGTTGTTATGCGGTCTGACCGATAAAGATCTTCGTAGAATATGTGGGAGCCAATATGAGCATCCAGGTTTCGCTATTGGTTATTGACCGGAGAAGTGTCTCGGTCATGTCTACATTGTTCTCGAACCCGTAGGGTCCGCACGCTTAAGGTTAAAACAGCCCGTAGGGTCCGGATAAACTTTAGTTGAACCGAGTGTAGCTACGCCCCGGTCCCTGCGAAGGTTAAAACATCACCAACTTGACAAACTATCATTGTGGTTTTGATGCGTAGGTAAGATTGGTTCTTGCTTAAGCCCGTAGCAGCCACGTAAAACTTGCAACAACAAAGTAGAGGACGTCTAACTTGTTTTTGCAGGGCATGTTGTGATGTGATATGGTCAAGACATTTTATTGTATAAGATGATCATGTTTTGTAACCGAGTTATCGGCAACTGGCAGGAGCCATATGGTTGTCGCTTTATTGTATGCAATGCAATCGCGTTGTAATGCTTTACTTTATCACTAAGCGGTAGCGATAGTCGTGGAAGCATAAGATTGGCGAGAAGACAACGATGCTATGATGGAGATCAAGGTGTCGCGCCGATGACGATGGTGATCACGACGGTGCTTAGAAGATGGAGATCACAAGCACAAGATGATGATGGCCATATCATATCACTTATATTGATTGCATGTGATGTTTATCTTTTATGCATCTTATCTTGCTTTGATTGACGGTAGCATTATAAGATGATCTCTCACTAATTATCAAGAAGTGTTCTCCCCGAGTATGCACCGTTGCGAAAGTTCTTCGTGCTGAGACACCACGTGATGATCGGGTGTGATAGGCTCTACGTTAAAATACAATGGGTGCAAAACAGTTGCACACGCGGAATACTCAGGTTATAATTGACGAGCCAAGCTTATACAGATATGGCCTCGGAACACGGAGACCGAAAGGTCGAGCGTGAATCATATAGTAGATATGATCAACATAGTGATGTTCACCAATGAAACTACTCCATCTCACGTGATGATCGGACATGGTTTGGTTGATTTGGATCACGTAATCACTTAGAGGATTAGAGGGATGTCTATCTAAGTGGGAGTTCTTTAAGTAATATGATTAATTGAACCTAAATTTATCATGAAACTTAGTACCTGATAGTATCTTGCTTGTTTATGTTTCATTGTAGATAGATGGTGTAGGGTTTCGTAGTAATTTCAAAAAAATTCCTACGCTCACGCAAGATCATGTGATGTATAGCAACGAGAGGGGAGAGTGTTGTCTACGTACCCACGCAGACCGACTGCGGAAGCGTTGACGCAACGTAGAGGAAGTAGTCGTACGTCTTCACGATCCAATCGATCAAGCACCGAAACTATGGCACCTCCGAGTTTGAGCACACGTTCAGCTCGATGACGATCCCCGGACTCCGATCCAGCAAAGTGTCGGGGAAGAGTTCCGGCAGCACGACGGCGTGGTGACGATCTTGATGCACTACAGCAGCAAGGCTTCGCCTAAACTCCGCTACAGTATTATCGAGGAATATGGTGGCTGGGGGCACCGCACACGGCTAAGGAATAGATCACGTGGGTCAACTTGTGTCTTTCTGGGGTGCCTCTACCTCAGTATATAAAGGACTAGAGGGGGGAGTCTGGCCGGCCAAGCTTGGCGCGCCAGGAGAGTCCTACTCCCTCTGGGAGTAGGATTCCCCCCCCCCCAATCCTAGTTGGAATAGGATTGGCGGAGGGGGAAAAGAGAGAGAGGGGGCCGGCCATCTCTCCTAGTCCTAATAGGACTAGGGGAAGGGGGAGGTGCGCAGCCCATGTAGGGCTGCCTCTTCTCTTTTCCACTAAGGCCCATCATGGCCCATTTAGCTCCCGGGGGGTTCTAGTAACCTTCCCGGTACTCCGGTAAAATCCCGATTTCACCCAGAACACTTCCGATATCCAAACATAGGCTTCCAATATATCAATCTTTACGTCTCGACCATTTCGAGACTCCTCGTCATGTCCGTGATCACATCCGGGACTCCGAACAACCTTAGGTACATCAAAATGCATAAACTCATAATATTACTATCATCGTAACCTTAAGCGTGCGGACCCTACGGGTTCGAGAACAATGTAGACATGACCGAGACACGTCTCCGGTCAATAACCAATAGCGGGACCTGGATGCCCATATTGGCTCCTACATATTCTACGAAGATCTTTATCGGTCAGACCGCATAACAACATACGTTGTTCCCTTTGTCATCGGTATGTTACTTGCCCGAGATTCGATCGTCGGTATCCAATACCTAGTTCAATCTCGTTACCGGCAAGTCTCTTTACTCGTTCCGTAATACATCATCTCACAACTAACTCATTAGTTGCAATGCTTGCAAGGCTTATGTGATGTGCATTACCGAGAGGGCCCAGAGATACCTCTCCGACAATCGGAGTGACAAATCCTAATCTCGAAATACGCCAACCCAACATCTACCTTTGGAGACACCTGTAATGCTCCTTTATAATCACCCAGTAACGTTGTGACGTTTGGTAGCACCCAAAGTGTTCCTCCGGTAAACGGGAGTTGCATAATCTCATAGTCATAGGAACATGTATATGTCATGAAGAAAGCAATCACAACATACTAAACGATCGGGTGCTAAGCTAATGGAATGGGTCATGTCAATCAGATCATTCAACTAATGATGTGACCTCGTTAATCAAATAACAACACTTTGTTCATGGTTAGGAAACATAACCATCTTTGATTAACGAGCTAGTTAAGTAGAGGCATACTAGTGACACTAAGTTTGTCTATGTATTCACACATGTATTATGTTTCCGGTTAATACAATTCGAGCATCAATAACAAACATTTATCATGATTATAA
Source organism: Triticum aestivum (assembly GCF_018294505.1). Lineage (NCBI taxonomy): Eukaryota > Viridiplantae > Streptophyta > Magnoliopsida > Poales > Poaceae > Triticum > Triticum aestivum. Next base: position 743,001,855 of record NC_057797.1, read on the forward strand.
GGAAATAAATAATAACTTTATTATTGCCTCTAGGGCATATTTCCTTCAGTCTCCCACTTGCACTAGAGTCAATAATCTAGATTACACTATAATGATTCTAACACCCATGGAGCTTTGGTGCTGATCATGTTTTGCTCGTGGAAGAGGCTTAGTCAACGGGTCTGCAACATTCAGATCCGTTTGTATCTTGCAAATCTCTATGTCTCCCACCTGGACTAGATCCCGGATGGAATTGAAGCATCTCTTGATGTGTTTGGTCCTTTTGTGAAATCTGGATTCCTTTGCCAAGGCAATTGCACCAGTATTGTCACAAAAGATTTTCATTGGACCAGATGCACTAGGTATGACACCTAGATCGGATATGAACTCCTTCATCCAGACTCCTTCGTTCGCTGCTTCCGAAGCAGCTATGTACTCCGCTTCACATGTAGATCCTGCTACGACGCTTTGTTTAGAACTGCACCAACTGACAGCTCCACCATTTAATGTAAACACGTATTCAGTTTGTGATTTAGAATCGTCCGGATCAGTGTCAAAGCTTGCATCAATGTAACCTTTTACGGTGAGCTCTTTGTCACCTCCATATACGACAAACATATCCTTAGTCCTTTTCAGGTATTTCAGGATGTTCTTGACCGCTGTCCAGTGGTCCACTCCCGGATTACTTTGGTACCTCCCTGCTAGACTTATAGCAAGGCACACATCAGGTCTGGTATACAGTTCATAAGGCGTCGTCTCAACGGATTTTGATGGTGCCCTATTTAACGTGAATGCGGCCGTCTCTAGAGCGTATCCCCAAAACGATAGCGGTAAATCAGTAAGAGACATCATAGATCGCACCATACCCAGTAAAGTACGATTACAACGTTCGGACACACCATTATGCTGTGGTGTTCCGGGTGGCGTGAGTTGCGAAATTATTCCACAATTTTTCAAATGTACACCAAACTCGTAACTCAAATATTCTCCTCCACGATCAGATCGTAGAAACTTTATTTTCGTGTTACGATGATTTTCAACTTCACTCTGAAATTCCTTGAACTTTTCAAATGTTTCAGACTTATGTTTCATTAAGTAGATATACCCATATCTGCTTAAATCATCTGTGAAGGTGAGAAAATAATGATATCCGCCACGAGGCTCAATATTCATCGGACCACATACATCTGTATGTATGATTTCCAACAAATCTGTTGCTCTCTCCATAGTACCGGAGAATGGTGTTTTGGTCATCTTGCCCATGAGGCACGGTTCGCAAGTACCAAGTGATTCATAATCAAGTGGTTCCAAAAGTCCATCAGTGTGGAGTTTCTTCATGCGCTTTACACCGATATGACCTAAACGGCAGTGCCACAAATAACTTGCACTCTCATTATCAACTCTGCATCTTTTGGTTTCAACATTATGAATATGTGTGTTACTACTATCGAGATTCAACAAGAATAGACCACTCTTCAAGGGTGCATGACCATAAAAGACATTACTCATATAAATAGAACAACCATTATTCTCTGATTTAAATGAATAACCGTCTCGCATTAAACAAGATCCAGATATAATGTTCATGCTCAACGCTAGCACCAAATAACAATTATTTAGGTCTAATATTAATCCCGAAGGTAGATGTAGAGGTAGTGTGCCGACCGCGGTCACATCGACTTTGGAACCGTTTCCCACGCGCATCGTCACCTCGTCCTTTGCCAGTGCCCGCTTATTCCGTAGTCCCTGTTTCGAGTTGCAAATATTAGCAACAGAACCAGTATCAAATACCCAGGTGCTACTGCGAGCTCTAGTAAGGTACACATCAATAACATGTATATCACATATACCTTTGTTCACCTTGCCATCCTTCTTATCTGCCAAATACTTGGGGCAGTTTCGCTTCCAGTGACCAGTCTGCTTGCAGTAGAAGCACTCAGTTTCAGGCTTAGGTCCAGACTTGGGTTTCTTCTCCTGAGCAGCAACTGGCTTGCCGTTCTTTTTGAAGTTCCCCTTCTTCTTCCCTTTGCCCTTTTTCTTGAAACTAGTGGTCTTGTTAACCATCAACACTTGATGCTCCTTCTCGATTTCTACCTCCGCGGCTTTCAGCATTGCGAAGAGCTCGGGAATAGTCTTGTTCATCCCTTGCATATTATAGTTCATCATGAAGCTCTTGTAGCTTGGTGGCAGTGATTGGAGAATTCTGTCAATGACGCAATCATCCGAAAGATTAACCCCCAATTGAATCAAGTGATTATTATACCCAGACATTTTGAGTATATGCTCACTGACAGAACTGTTCTCCTCCATCTTGCAGCTATAGAACTTATTGGAGACTTCATATCTCTCAATCCGGGCATTTGCTTGAAATATTATCTTCAACTCCTGGAACATCTCGTATGCTCCATGACGTTCAAAATGTCGTTGAAGTCCCGATTCTAAGCCGTAAAGCATGGCACACTGAACTATCGAGTAGTCATCAGCTTTGCTCTGCCAGACGTTCATAACATCTGGTGTTGCTCCAGCAGCAGGCCTGGCACCCAGCGGTGCTTCTAGGACGTAATTCTTCTGAGCAGCAATGAGGATAATCCTCAAGTTACGGACCCAGTCCGTATAATTGCTACCATCATCTTTCAACTTTGCTTTCTCAAGGAACGCATTAAAATTCAACGGAACAACAGCACGAGCCATCTATCTACAATCAACATAAACAAGCAAGATACTATCAGGTAATAAGTTCATGATAAGTTTAAGTTCAATTAATCAAATTACTTAAGAACTCCCACTTAGATAGACATCCCTCTAATCTTCTAAGTGATTACGTGATCCAAATCAACTAAACCATAACCGATCATCACGTGAGATGGAGTAGTTTTCAATGGCGAACATCGTTATGTTGATCATATGTACTATATTATTCACGCTCGACCTTTCGGTCTCCGTGTTCCGAGGCCATATCTGCATATGCTAGGCTCGTCAAGTTTAACCTGAGTATTCTGCGTGTGCAAAACTGGCTTGCACCCGTTGTAGATGGACGTAGAGCTTATCACACCCGATCATCACGTGGTGTCTGGGCACGACGAACTTTGGCAACGGTGCATACTCAGGGAGAACACTTCTTGATAATTTAGTGAAAGATCATCTTATAATGCTACCATCAATGAAAGCAAGATAAGATGCATAAAAAGATAAACATCACATGCAATCAATATAAGTGATATGATATGGCCATCATCATCTTGCGCTTGTGATCTCCATCTCCGAAGCACCGTCATGATCACCATCGTCACCGGCGCGACACCTTGATCTCCATCGTAGCATCGTTGTCGTCTCGCCAATCTTATGCTTCCACGACTATCACTACCGTTTAGTAATAAAGTAAAGCATTACATCGCGATTGCATTGCATACAATAAAGAGACAACCATATGGCTCCTGCCAGTTGCCGATAACTCGGTTACAAAACATGATCATCTCATACAATAAAATTTAGCATCATGCCTTGACCATATCACATCACAACATGCCCTGCAAAAACAAGTTAGACGTCCTCTACTTTGTTGTTGCAAGTTTTACGTGGCTGCTACGGGCTTAAGCAAGAACTAATCTCACCTACGCATCAAAACCACAACGATAGTTTGTCAAATAGACTCCGTTTTAACCTTCGCAAGGACCGGGCGTAGCCACACTTGGTTCAACTAAAGTTGGAGAGACTGTCGTCCGCAAGCCACCTATGTGCAAAGCACGTCGGGGGAACCGGTCTCGCGTAAGCGTACGCGTAATGTTGGTCCGGGTCGTCTCGTCCAACAATGCCGCCGAACCAAAGTATGACATGCTGGTAGGCAGTATGACTTATATCGCCCACAACTCACTTGTGTTCTACTCGTGCATATAACATCAACATAAATAACCTAGGCTCGGATACCACTGTAGGGTTTCGTAATAATTTCAAAAAAATTCCTATGCTCACGCAAGATCATGTGATGTATAGCAACGAGAGGGGAGAGTGTTGTCTACGTACCCACGCAGACCGACTTCGGAAGTGTTGACGCAAGTAGAGGAAGTAGTCGTACGTCTTCACGATCCAACCGATCAAGCAAGTTGCTACTCAAGAGAAGAAACCCAAACCTGGACCTAAGCCTGAAACTGAGTGCTTCTACTGCAAGCAGACTGGTCACTGGAAGCGGAACTGCCCCAAGTATTTGGCGGATAAGAAGGATGGCAAGGTGAACAAAGGTATATGTGATATACATGTTATTGATGTATACCTTACTAATGCTCGCAGTAGCACCTGGGTATTTGATACTGGTTCTGTTGCTAATATTTGCAACTCGAAACAGGGACTACGGATTAAGCGAAGATTGGCTAAGGACGAGGTGATGATGCGTGTGGGAAATGGTTCCAAAGTCGATGTGATCGCGGTCGGCACGCTACCTCTACATCTACCTTCGGGATTAGTATTAGACCTAAATAATTGTTATTTGGTGCCAGCGTTAAGCATGAACATTATATCTGGATCTGTTTGATGCGAGATGGTTATTCATTTAAATCAGAGAATAATGGTTGTTCTGTTTACATGAGTAATATCTTTTATGGTCATGCACCCTTAAAGAGTGGTCTATTCTTATTAAATCTCGATAGTAGTGACACACATATTCATAGTGTTGAAACCAAAAGATGCAGAGTTGATAATGATAGTGCAACTTATTTGTGGCACTGCCGTTTGGGTCATATCGGTATAAAGCGCATGAAGAAACTCCATACTGATGGGCTTTTGGAACCACTTGATTATGAATCACTTGGTACTTGCGATCCGTGCCTTACGGGTAAGACGACAAAAACACCGTTCTCCGGTACTATGGAGAGAGCAACAGATTTATTGGAAATCATACATACAGATGTATGTGGTCCGATGAATGTTGAGGCTCATGGCGGATATCGTTATTTTCTCACCTTCACAGATGACTTAAGCAGGTATGGGTATATCTATTTAATGAAATATAAGTCTGAAACATTTGAAAAGTTCAAAGAATTTCAGAGTGAAGTTGAAAATCATTGTAACAAGAAAATAAAATTCCTACGATCTGATCGTGGAGGAGAATATTTGAGTTACGAGTTTGGTGTACATTTAAAACAATGTGGAATATTTTCGCAACTCACGCCACCCGAAACACCACAGCGTAATGGTCAGTCCGAACGTCGTAATCGTACTTTACTAGATATGGTGCGATCTATGCTGCCTCTTACTGATTTACCGCTATCGTTTTGGGGATATGCTCTAGAGACGGCCGCATTCACGTTAAATAGGGCACCATCAAAATCCGTTGAGACGACGCCATATGAACTGTGGTTTGGCAAGAAACCAAAGTTGTCGTTTCTGAAAGTTTGGGGCTGCGATGCTTATGTGAAAAAACTTCAACCTGATAAGCTCGAACCCAAATTGGAGAAATGTGTCTTCATAGGATATCCAAAGGAAACTATTGGATACACCTTCTATCACAGATCCGAAGGCAAGACTTTTGTTGCTAAATTCGGAAGCTTCTAGAGAAGGAGTTTCTCTCGAAAGAAGTGAGTGGGAGGAAAGTAGAACTTGACGAGGTAACTGTACCTGCTCCCTTATTGGAAAGTAGTACATCATAGAAACCAGTTTCTGTGACACCTACACCAATTAGTGAGGAAGCTAATGATAATGATCATGAAACTTCATAACAAGATACTACTGAACCTCGTAGATCAACCAGAGTAAGATCCGCGCCAGAGTGGTACGGTAATCCTGTTCTGGAAGTCATGCTACCAGATCATGATGAACCTACGAACTATGAAGAAGCGATGGTGAGCCCAGATTCCGCAAAATGGCTTGAAGCCATGAAATCTGAGATGGGATCCATGTATGAGAACAAAGTATGGACTTTGGTTGACTTGCCCAATGATCAGCAAACAATTGAGAATAAATGGATCTTCAAGGAGAAGACTGACGCTGACGGTAATATTACTGTCTACAAAGCTCGACTTGTCGCAAAAGGTTTTCGGCAAGTTCAAGGGATTGACTACGATGAGACCTTCTCACCCGTAGCGATGCTTAAGTCTGTCCGAATCATGTTAGCAATTGCCGCATTTTATGATTATGAAATTTGGCAAATGGATGTCAAAACTGCATTCCTGAATGGATTTCTGCAAGAAGAGTTGTATATGATGCAGCCGGAAGGTTTTGTCGATCCAAAGGGAGCTAACAAAGTGTGCAAGCTCCAGCGATCCATTTATGGACTGGTGCAAGCCTCTCGGAGTTGGAATCAACGCTTTGATAATGTGATCAAAGCATTTGGTTTTGTACAGACTTTTGGAGAAGCCTGTATTTACAAGAAAGTGAGTGGGAGCTCTGTAGCATTTCTGATATTATATGTAGATGACATATTGCTAATCGGAAATGATATAGAATTTCTGGATAGCATAAAAGGATACTTGAATAAGAGTTTTTCAATGAAAGACCTCGGTGAAGCTGCTTACATATTGGGCATTAAGATCTATAGAGATAGATCAAGACGCTTAATTGGACTTTCACAAAGCACATGCCTTGACAAAGTTTTGAAGAAGTTCAAAATGGATCAAGCAAAGAATGGATTCTTGCCTGTGTTACAAGGTGTAAAATTGAGTAAGACTCAATCCCCGACCAATGCAGAAGATAGAGAGAAAATGAAAGATGTTCCCTATGCTTCAGCCATAGGCTCTATCATGTATGCAATGATGTGTACCAGACCTGATGTGTGTCTTGCTATAAGTCTAGTAGGGAGGTACCAAAGTAATCCAGGAGTGGATCACTGGACAGCGGTCAAGAACATCCTGAAATACCTGAAAAGGACTAAGGATATGTTTCTCATATATGGAGGTGACAAAGAGCTCATCGTAAATGGTTACGTTGATGCATGCTTTGACAATGATCCGGACGATTCTAAATTGCAAACCGGATACGTGTTTACATTAAACGGTGGAGCTGTCAGTTGGTGCAGTTCTAAACAAAGCATTGTGGCGGGATCTACATGTGAAGCGGAGTACATAGCTGCTTCGGAAGAAACAAACGAAGGAGTCTGGATGAAGGAGTTCATATCCGATCTAGGTGTCATACCAAGTGCATCGGGTCCAATGAAAATCTTTTGTGACAATACTGGTGCAATTGCCTTGGCAAAGGAATCCAGATTTCACAAGAGAACCAAGCACATCAAGAGATGCTTCAATTCCATCTGGGATCTAGTCCAGGTGGGAGACATAGAGATTTGCAAGATACATATGGATCAGAATATAGCAGACCCATTGACTAAGCCTCTTCCATGAGAAAAACATGATCAGCACCAAAGCTCCATGTGTGTTAGAATCATTACTGTGTAATCTAGATTATTGACTCTAGTGCAAGTGGGAGACTGAAGGAAATATGCCCTAGAGGCAATAATAATGTTATTATTTTATTTCCTTATATCATGATAAATGTTTATTATTCATGCTAGAATTGTATTATCCAGAAACATAATACTTGTTTGAATACATAGACAAACCAAACGTCACTAGTATGCCTCTACTTGACTAGCTCGTTAATCCAAGATGGTTATGTTTCCTTACCATAGACATGTGTTGTCCTTTGATTAATGGGATCACATCATTAGGAGAATGATGTGATTGACATGACCCATTCCATTAGCTTAGCACCCGATCGTTTAGTATGTTGCTATTGCTTTCTTCATGACTTATACATGTTCCTATGACTATGAGATTATGCAACTCCCGTTTGCCGGAGGAACACTTTGTGTGCTACCAAACATCACAACGTAACTGGGTGATTATAAAGGAGCTCTACAGGTGTCTCCAAAGGTACATGTTGGGTTGGCGTATTTCGAGATTAGGATTTGTCACTCTGATTGTCGGAGAGGTATCTCTGGGCCCTCTAGGTAATGCACATCACATAAGCCTTGCAAGCATTACAACTAATGAGTTAATTGCAAGATGATGTATTACGAAACGAGTAAAGAGACTTGCCGGTAACGAGATTGAACTAGGTATTGAGATACCGACGATCGAATCTCGGGCAAGTAACATACCGATGACAAAGGGAACAATGTATGTTGTTATGTGGTCTGACCGATAAAGATCTTCGTAGAATATGTGGGAGCCAATATGAGCATCCAGGTTTCGCTATTGGTTATTGACCGGAGACGTGTCTCGGTCATGTCTACATTGTTCTCGAACCCGTAGGGTCTACATTGTGTATCCGTAATGAGTTTATGCATTTTGATGTACCGAAGTTTGTTCGGAGTCCCGGATGTGATCACGGAGATGACGAGGAGTCTCGAAATGGTCGAGGCATTAAGATTGATATATTGGAAGCCTATATTTGGATATCGGAAGTGTTCCGGGTGAAATCGAGATTTTACCGGAGTATCGGGAGGTTACCGGAACCCCCCGGGAGGTATATGGGCCTTAGTGGGCTTTAGTGGAAGAGAGGAGAGGTGGCCAGGGCTGGGCCGCGCCCCCCTCCCCTAGTCCGAATAGGACAAGGAGAGGGGGCGGCCCCCCCCTTCCTTCTCTCTCTCTCCTCTTTCCCCCTCCCGAATCCTATTCCAACTAGGAAAGGGGGGGAATCCTACTCCCGATGGGAGTAGGACTCCTCCTGGCGCGCCCTGCTCCTGGCCGGCCGCACCTCCCCTGCTCCTTTATATACGGGGGCAGGGGGCACCCCTAGACACAAGTTGATCCACGTGATCATATTCTTAGCCGTGTGCGGTGCCCCTTTCCACCATAATCCTCGATAATATTGTAGCGGTGCTTAGGCGAAGCCCTGCGACGGTAGTACATCAAGATCGTCACCACGCCGTCGTGCTGACGGAACTCTTCCCCGACACTTTGCTGGATCGGAGTCCGGGGATCGTCATCGAGCTGAACGTGTGCTGGAACTCGGAGGTGTCGTAGTTTCGGTGCTTGATCGGTCGGGCCGTGAAGACGTACGACTACATCAACCGCGTTGTGCTAACGCTTCCGTTGTCGGTCTACAAGGGTATGTAGATCACACTCTCCCCTCTCGTTGCTATGCATCACCATGATCTTGCGTGTGCGTAGGAATTTTTTTGAAATTACTACGTTCCCCAACAAGATCATCAACACATGAATGAGGAAATGAAAGGGTTGAGGAAATAGAACTAGTAGCTTGGTGAAGACAATGATTTGGTAGGCCAGTTACAACTGCTGTGACAGTCGTACGTCTGGTTGGAGTAGCTAGGTATTTAAACCTGAGGACACACATTTCCGGATACACAATCCTCACCATATTCTCCTTGAGCTAAGGTTACACAGACCTCGCCCAATCAGTCGTGGTAAGTTTTCAGGTGACTTCCAAACCTTCACAGACTCAGTCATTCAGCGATCCACAATTCCTCTTGGATACTCTAGACCATGATGCCTAAACGTCTGGAGGATGCACAGTCCTCAAAGGTAACAAGCGTCGGTTCCACACAGGAACAATCTCTTCAGTGATGCTCAATCACTTTGGGTTGTAGGTGTTTGGGTTTGGGTTTTTTCCTCACTAATGCTTTTCACTCAAAGTCCTCGGAGGATGGGATGCTCTCAATGACAAGTGTCAGTTTCTCTCGGAGTAGCAAACCAACTAGTGGTTGTAGGGGCGACTATTTATAGACTAGGAGCATCTCGACATGATAATACATAAATGCCCTTCAATGATATGACTGTTAGGTGGATAAGATATTTTGAGATAGTTGGCGCATAGCACAACAATGGTAGGAAATCTGAGCTCTCAAATTCCTCAGGGCTATCATGTTCCTCACTTATAGGCAATTCGCACTAGCGAATTCCTAACTCCTCAGTCAGAACAAATTCCTCAGAGAACAGAAGATCTTCATCTCTTTCACTGAGCAAATTGACTGAACTGTATGAGATTTCCAATGGCTTCACTCGAAAGGATTGGGTATGTGTAGGATTTTGAGATGAGCATTACTTGGAAAGTGTTTCCTTAGTTTTACCTCGACTCCCTTTAACAGTACGGTGTTTCCTATGACTCAAGAAAGAGAAAATGAAACTACAAAAACAAAAGTCTTCATGCTTCGTAATCCTCGAACCAATATCAAAGTCTTCAAGGTCACACCAATTTCCCCACTTTCAAAGTCTTCAAGAAAACAAAAGTCTTCAACTGAAGAAATTAATTTTTGGGGGTCGACTTTCATCATAAATATCAAACTCCTCATAGACTTATAGAACATGTGTACACTCACAAACACATTAGTCCCTTAACCTATAAGTCTTCAATACACCAAAATCACTAAGGGGCACTACATACACTTACACTTCCAATCGGGACATATCTCGTCCAAGAGAAAGTGATACAAGAACGAACTCTTGGGGGCCAGAAAATAAGCATATTATGGCCGAGGTACAAAAGAACACTGAGATGATTCGTCACATGCTCCGGGAGATTCAGAGTTTGAGGGAGACCCTAATGAACAACATGATATATAAGCCCACTACTTCATCATCACCACCATCACCGACGAAAGAGACTTATGTACACGTGTATGGGCACCACCCTAGGCTCATGCCAAGCTTGGGGGAGGTGCCCCGGTATCGTATCACCATCACTTTTATTATCTTTACCTATCTTAGTATGATCCTTAGTTATTTCGTGCTTTAGAAGAACAAAAGTTTTGTATGATCTATTTTGAGTGCTAATTTTCTGATCTATCTATCTATGTAATCGATATGAGAATTATATGATAAATAGTACTTTGAGTTTTGCTTCTTTACTTTTACTTTTCAATCTTAGCAATGAAAATAATAAAAATATCATATGCTAAACCCATGGAAAGTAATGACTTTACATAAAGAAATGTATAATTGATAAATTTGTTGGAAGTTAACAAACATAGTATTGGTTAATGATGCAATTCATAAATAAAAAAGGAAGAGAGGATTCACATATAAATATACTATCTTGGACATCTTTTATGATTGTGAGCCCCCATTAAATATCATATGTCAATTAGTTGGCGTTGGACAAGGAAGAAAACGTAATGAGTTATGTTTGGTTATATTCACATGGAAGTTATATTGTTATGTATCCTCCAACATTTGGTGCTTGCTCAATATATTTGCTACTAGACAAAAATCTGCACCAAGTAGATATACTACTTGTGCATCCAAAACCCTTAAACCCAGTTTCATGTCATCAGAGTCCACTATATCTACCTACGGATTGAATAAGATCCTTCTAGTAAGTTATCATCGGTGCATAAAGCAATAAAAATTTCTCCTAAATATGTATGATCTTTTATTGTAAGAGAAAATAAGCTTTGTATGATCTTCTGATGGTAAAGAAATAAAAGCAACAGACTGGATAATAAAGGTTGCTATCACAAGTGCACCTTTACATTAAGAGCTTGCACATCCAAAAGTGCATGACAACCTCTACTTCCCTCTGCGAAGGGCATGTCTTTTACCTTTCTGTATTTATTTTCTAAGCAAGAGTCAATAGTGTTCTTCTATATTCCTTTTTCATTTTTTCTCTTTGCAAGCATCATGTGGTGGGGGAAAATCTAGGCACATATATCTTGTTGAATATGAGTAATCATGGGTTATTATTGTTAACACTACCCTTGAGGTAAATACGTTGGGAGGCAGAACTATAAGCCCCTTTCTTTCTTAGTATGTGGCTGAAACTTTTGTTCCATTTATATGCCATGTGTGTCAGCAATCATAGAAGACTGAATGATAGTTGACTATGTGGACTTGCTAAACAAAAGCTCTTACATAAGATTCTTCCAGAGATTATGATGAACTGTAATTGCTTCATTGACTAAGAACATAGTTTGTTGGTTTTCAAGAAAGTTTATGCTTTATGCTTTATACTTCGATATTGTGACGAATTGTTACTTGCTCATGAGAAGTTTTATGATGATATCTTGCTTCTATGATACTGATCATGATATTACTATGTCCATATTTCATTTTTACCGACTCCTCTCTCTCTCTAAACATGTGGTAATGATTATCAATTTTGGTTTTTGCTTGAGGACAAGCGAGGTCTAAGCTTGGGGGAGTTGCTACTTCCATTTACCGACTCCTCTCTCTCTAAACATGTGGTAATGACACTTTGTTATGCAATTCTAGTGCCTTTTCTCTCTTAATTTGCAAGATTTACATTAAGAGGGAGATTGTAGGTAGCTGGAATTATGAACCTGAAAAAGCTACATCATAGATACCTATTCTTTAGAACCCCAAATGACCTTAAATTTCACGGAGAACTTTTAGGGAATATATAAGAAATACTGGAGCAAAGAAGTACCAGAGGGGGCCCACAAGTTGCCCACACAGCAACAGGGCGCACCCACCCCCTGGGCGCGCCCTGGTGCCTTGTAGGGCTCACAAGTTGCCTATGCCCCCCATCTTCTGCTATATGAAGGGTTTTGACCTAGAAAAAAGGAGAGGACTTTCGAGATGAAGCACCGCCATCTCGAGGCGAAACCTGGGCAGGAGCACTTTAGCTCTCCGGCGGAGCGATTCCGCCGGTGACACTTCCCTCCAAGAGGGGGAAATCGAAGCCATCAACATCACCAACTACCTTTCATCATGGGAGGATCAATCTTCATCAACATATTCACCATCATCATCTCATCTCAAACCCTAGTTCATCTCTTGTATTCAATCTTTCTCTCAAAGCCTTAAATTGGTACTAGTGTTGTTTACATCTCGTATTTGATGCAAGTTGGTTTATTTGGTGAAAGATTATATGCTCAGACCCTTGATGATATTAAATACTCCTATGATCTTGAACACGAATATGATTTGTGACTAGTTACTTTTGTCCTTGAGGACATGAGTTAAGTCTTGTTATAAGTAATCATTCGAATTTGGTATTCGTTTGATATTTTGATGATATGTATGTTGTTGCTTCCTTTAGTGGAGTCATGTGAAAGTCAACTACATGACACTTCACCATACTTGGGACTAAGGTAAGGCATTGTGAAGTAATAAGTAGATGATGGGTTGCTAGAGTGACAGAAGCTTGAACACCAGTTTATGCGTTATTTCATAAGGGGCTGATTTGGATCCATATGTTTCATGTTATAGTTAGTTGTATCTTAATCCCTATTTCGTAGTTGCAGATGCTTGCGGGAGGGGGTAATCATAATTGGGAGGCTTGTTCAAGTAATAACAACACCCAAGCACCGGTCCACCCACATATCAAATTATCAAAGTAGCGAACGTAAATCAAATAAACATGATGAAAGTAACTAGATGATAATTCCCATGTGTCCTCGAGAACACTTTGCTTATTATAAGAGATTGTTCCGGCTTGTTCTTTGCTACAAAAAGGATTGGGCCACCTTGTTGCACATTTGTTACCATTGGTACTTGTTCCCCGTTACAAATTACCTTGCTATCGAACTATCTATTACCGATAATTTCAGTGCTTGCAGAGAATACCTTGCTGGAAACCAGTTGTCAATTTCTTCCGCTCTTCATTGGGTTCGACACTCATACTTATCGAAAGGAATATGATTGATACTCTATACTTGTGGGTCATCACACCCTCAATGATTTCGTGCAGTTAACTTTTCTCAGCCAGCACGATAGAGAGGACGATAGGAAGATCGCTAATGGAGCGGGCATTGTCCTTGTTGGCGCCGGACAGGAAGCGCGCACCCCATAGTGGACCAAGGTGTGGAGGCGCCCATTGGTGTGTGTAGGTGCAAATATGTACCTGGAAGGCATCGTGATGGGCCGAACACTTATAGCCATCCAACGACGGTCACCTAAAATGTCTGAACCGGTCTAGACGTCCAAGATACCGTAAGCCGACACCGAGCTTGGGTCAGGTTTGGGGGAGTTCGCCACATTGAACCCTGACGCCTCCGAGCCACCGAAAACCCCTCTTCCTTCACCTTCGCTTGCTCTAGAATGCTCTCGGCGCGTCACATTCATGCCGATCAGACCCAACGTAAAAGGGCGGGAGCCTACCGACGCATTCATGTCGGCTGGCCGTTGCCTGATATTCACAACGGCCATTTGGTATAAATAGTAAATTTAATTGTTTTGAATGTAGTTTTGCTATGTACTCCCTCAGTTTCTAAATATAAGTTTTTTTAGTGATTTCAATATAAACTACATATGAAAGTATATAGACGTAGTTTAGAGTATAGATAAACTTATTTTGTTCTGTATGTAGCTCATATTAAAATCTCTATAAAAGACTTATATTTAAGATTGGAGGAAGCAAAAGTTAATCTAAAACTAAGAAAAATCAAAGTCCGTTTCATTTGGTGCCCACAATCAGATGGCCGACGTCCCATTCGTTGTCCGCGGAGACGCTCGGGTGTGTACATTGATCTTAGAGCATCTCCAGCCGTTCGACCCCCAGGGGCTAGAAAAAAGCGCCGCTTGGGGGCGAACCAGCGATATTTTCGGCGTGGGGGCGATCGGCTTCCCAGCCGTCACCCCCAAGTCGGCCCAGACGCTCATTTTTAAATATTTTCAAAAACATAATTGGGCAAATTTTGGCAAACACGACATACGTTCGGTGATATTTAGACGGTTCGCAGTTTTTTACATATAAAAACATAATGATAAGTCTACTAAAAAGAAGAAAAAAATACGGCCGCATCTACAGGCCGAAGAACTCGCTGAACACGCCGAAGTCACCGCCGTCGTCGTCCTCCTTCTCCTGCTTCACGCGGCCATCCCTGCTGGACCCCTGCCCGGGGTCCCCCTGGCGGACTAGTTTGGCTGGCGGCGGCGCCTCGTCGTCGCTGTCGTCGAGAACGACGATGCCTCCCTCGTGGCGGCCACGGCGCCGAGCAGCGATCTTCTCCAGGGCGCGGTGCTGGCGCTCCATCTCCATCTGGGCCCAGTCCTCCCGCGCCCACTTCATGGCCGCCTCGTCGTCGTGCTCGCGCTTCACGGGGCCGAGCCCCGGCTCCGCCTTCGGCCTGACGAGGCGGGAGGTTGGACTCGAGGAACCGCCGCCGCCCTCGTTGATGATGACGGCACGGTTGCACCGGCCGAGCGGCGTTTCCACGGGCTCGGCCTTGACGCTGAAGAGCGCCGGCGACCCGAAGGAGTGGAAGAAGGAGGAGGAGGACCCGCCCAGCAGCCATGGACCGCAACTCCGGCGGGGGACCGGGACGGCCGGGTACGTCAGTGGCGGATGGTTGCCGCCCTCGAGGTACTCGAGGACGGCGTGTAGCGTGCGGCCGGGGGTGCCCCACCACAGGCGGCGGCCGTCGCTGTTGTGCGCCCCCTCACCACTGGCACGTTGTTGATGGAGGCCAGCTGCTCCGCCTGCCGGCGTTCGAAGTACGCCGCCCAGGCCTCGTTGTTGCCGGTGTCGTACTCCGGGAGGGCTCGCTCCTTGTGCAATAGAGATGCCCGCACATGGTCGATCTCGGCCTGGAAGTAGTCGGGGTGCTCGACGTCAGGCAGCGGGGCGACAGGGACGCCCCTGGCGCTGAGCCTCCACCGCCCCGGTGCGCGCATGTCGGGAGACGCCGGGTAGTTCGCACCATGAAGGAGATGAACTTCCCACTCGTGTAGAGAGCGGCGGCCGAAGCCATTGGCCACCACCCCATCGTCGGGGAGCCTTTCGCCCATCGTTTGTGTGTGCACGGTGTGAGAGGGAAAGAGAGTTCGGCGACGGCGGCTGTGCATGCACGGGTAGAGAGGGGAGGCTGCAGTCGGGGTGCGTCCACCGACGAGGCAGGGGCGGCTTACATAGCGGCCAGGGGCGGCGTGTGTACGTGTGGCGGGAGGGGGCGCGTCGCCTCACCACTCCGCCCGTGAGGAATCAATGGAAGGCTGACCGGCGGCAGCCTTGGCATTGATTCCCCGTGGGAAACCGAGGCGATGAGGACGACGAGGTGTGGCGGTCACTGACTCGGCGGGCCCGCCGTTCTTTCATGCCAAAACGATTGCCCCGGCGCCCCCGGGCGCTCTCAGTGCGCTGGGTTCGGCGTGAGTCCGCCGGCACCAGTTTCGACTCTAATCGGTAAAAATTGAGCTTCTAAGGGCATGACTGGATCGGTTTTTTAGCATCGACGCTAAAAATAGTCTTCGGCGACGGCGGCTGTGCATAGCCTGGAGATGCTCTTGAATGCCGTCCATTTGGTGATGGAGTTGCCCTAAGCTTCGCCGCTGTTCTAATCCCTAGGTACGAGCGATATATCATCACGAGGCTGCATGCAGATGCAGTTAGGCAGAGCAATCGTAGGCAGTACAGTAGGCACTGGTAGAATACTAATCCATGCTCTAGTATGTCACCAGTGCTTATGTATCTTTGGGTGATCTTTTTTTTTTTTTTGCGGGTGGTCTTTGGGTGGGTGCGTGTTAGTGTTAGGCCACCACATTACCAGAATCAAAGCCAGCTCAAGGGTAGCAGGAGTATTAGCGTGATGATTGATTGCATTGTGGACGGTGAATCAACTTGTGATTGAGTTGGTTAGGTGGACAGTGGTATTCCCAACCCATCAGGATTCAAATCCTGGTGCTCGCATTATTTCTGGATTTATTTTAGGATTTCCGGCGATGCTCTTTCAGTGGGAGGAGACGTTCCCGTCGACGACGAGGCGCCTACGGTGACTTCGTAAATCTCAAAATGATATGCCGGCTCAGTCTCTTGGAGGTGCTCATAGGGATAGGGTGTGCGTGTGTGCATTCATAGGGATGAGTGTATGCGCGTGTATATGAGCGCTTGTGTGTGTACTGATGCTTAAAAAAAAGATTGCATTGTGGACGGACTATCGCCTTGTGCATGCGCCAGGTACTCCTGTCCACAACTTCGCGCACCTGAAGCAACTAATCAGCCGTCGCACTACGCGCGCAGCAGGCATGCGAGTGCGGGGGAATCAAAACCGGATTGGACCGCGTGGCAACCGACGACCGTCCGTTGATCTCCCTGCACGCTCCTACGGAGAGTTCAGCGTGGATGGACTGGTCATCTGGGACGTGTCGGACGACGGTGGTCGATCGGCATGCATGGTGGCGGTGCAAATACAGTATCGATCTATCTCTGGGGACCGGACCTTGGTGGACAGGGGGTAGGGTAACGACGCTGCAGGTGTCAGCACGTGCAGATACGGACGGAGTGAGTAGTACGTAGACGACAGTGGACAGCAGTGCGATTTCAGTACGCTGTGTGCCCCACGGTCCTATCTGTTTGCCTGGATGGAGGACTAGTCTTTTCTTTCGAGGGATCTCAATTCTCAGGCTCAGTGGCGGAGCCAGCGTTGAACCATTGGGTTCAGATGAACCCAATGAGATTCGCTACCTACGTGCATGTCATGTACGACATATAAGGCCTGACCCCAATAAAAAATTAAGTCTGACCCCATTAAGCTGCTAACGCCACATGATTAGACAAATAAAAGGCCCAAAAGCCCAGGCATCTTCGTTACTAGTCCTAGATCAATACATGTACGACATCTAAAAAAAGAAGATCAATCAATACCTGTACGAGGAATACACGGACGGCAGCCGCACGCCTCGTAGCTTTCCAACTCGCCTCGCCTCTCTCTCCGCCGCCTCGCCTCATCTCGACGCCGACGCCCGACGGCAAATAGTGTCGAAGCGCTCCGCTCAACTGCAGTCCAATTCAAGGCAGTAATATCACCTCCACATCTCTTCCCTCCGTACGTTCTACCCAATCTAAATCTAATAGCCTAGTACGGGAGCTTTTTGCCCTAATTTTCTAATTCTTATTTTCATGGACTTTCATTGATGCAGGCTATGGAAAGATATTTTTCCAAGAAGAGAAGTCGATCACCTGACCCAGATAATGATGGGGGGACATCGAGGTCACCCATCAGATGTAAGCAAACTGCATCAAATGTCGCTGCAAGTAGTCTCCCAAAGCCTTCTATCCACAAAGAGATTAATTTAGATGAATTGCCCTACGATCCGGCTGATCGGAAGAGAATTTCGGAGTACACAAGAAATCCTAAGAAACAAGATGAGATTAGGCGACGATATTTAACAAGGGGACCTTACAGGCCGCCGTCTACTTTTGTTTATCCACACAGGGACATTGGAGATACACAACGAAGATTTAATCCAGACTGGTTTAAAGATTATGGTCGTTGGCTTGAGTATAGTGATAAGGTGCATAAGGCCTTTTGTTTATGTTGTTATCTTTTCAGAGATAATAATGAGGGACAAGCTGGGAGTGATGCATTTGGAATTAATGGTTGGAACGGTTGGAACAAGAAAAGTAGGCTGGATACCCACGAGGGTAAAGGTAATGTTAACAGCTTTCATAATGTAGCAGTAAAACGGTGTGATGCTTTGATGAATCAAGATCAATCAATTCGGGTAGCTCTCGATAAGCAAACTGATCTTACAAAAAAGCAAAATCGAATTCGGCTTAATGCTTCAATTGATTCTGTTAGATACTTGTTGCATCAAGGCTTAGCTTTCCGAGGCCATGACGAAACAGAAGAGTCAAAAAATAAGGGAAACTTTCGAGAGTTGGTAAAAACTTTGGCAAATCAAAATGATGATATACGAAAAGTAGTTCTTGAGAATGCTCCACAAAATTGCAAGTGGGTATGTGGAGATATTCAGAAGGAAATTGCCAACTATTTTGCCAAGGTAACATCATCGTTAAATTATATTTCCTACTATTTTTTGTTGTCTTACAAGTTACACTAATCTCTAATGATGCCCTTATTGTTTTGCACAGATAACTTTGAATTCTATTATTGAAGAAATTGGAGGTGATGTGTTTAGTTTGTTGATTGACGAAGCTGCTGATGTGTCTGACAAAGAGCAAATGGCAGTTGTTTTGAGATATCTTAGCAAGCGTGGATTTATCATTGAACGATTAGTTGGAGTAGTACATGTGCAAGAAACATCGGCAATATGTCTTCAGGCCGCACTTCAAAAATTATTCACCGATCTTGGTTTAAGCATAAAACAAGTCAGAGGACAATGTTATGACGGGGCTAGCAATATGCGCGGCGAGTTCAATGGCTTGAAAGCAAAGATTTTGCAAGAGAATAAATCAGCCTATTATGTGCATTGTTTTGCTCACCAACTCCAGTTGGTTATTGTAGCTGTAGCAAAGAAGCATGAAGATATTTCAGATTTTTTCTACATGATCTCCATTTTATTTAATGTGGTTGGAGCTTCTTGCAAAAGAAAGGACATGATTAGAGAGAAACATCGAGAGGATGTAATAAAAGCCATAGGTAGTGGGCAGATTAGCACTGGCAGAGGGTTAAATCAAGATCAAACTCTTCAGAGAGCTGGTGACACTCGTTGGGGCTCACACTACAGAACTCTCTCAAGTCTAGTGAAGTTGTTCCCTGCAGTCATGTCTGTTCTGAAATATGTGGAGAAAGAAGGTAAAAATGAAAAGAAAAGTCAGGCGCGTGGTCTTGTAGCATATTTTGAGACCTTTGATTTTGTGTTTTATTTGCACATGATGCTGCATATATTAGGAAATGCAAATACTTTGTCACATTCTTTACAAAAGAAGGATCAAGACATCCTAAATGCCATGTCATGTGTCAAGTCCACAAGGAATGAGCTACAAGAACTAAGGGAGAATGGATGGGACTCACTGATACAGAAGACATATTCATTTTGTGAAGAACATCACATTGAGAAGGCGGACATGCAGGAGCAATATATCAATCGACACAAACCAAGACAAAAAACTAATAAGACAAACCTCCAGCATTACCGAGTAGAGTGTCTTAATTCTGTTATTGACTGGCAACTTCAAGAGTTTGATGACCGTTTCAATGAGGTAAATTCTGCATTACTTGGTCACATGGCTTCTTTCAACCCAAACGATGGATTTGTTGCTTTTAACTTGGATAGCTTAGTGAAGCTAGCTGAGTTTTATCCAGATGATTTTGATTCAAAAAAAATGGATGATCTTGGTCCTGAACTGCGCACTTACATTGATAATGTGCGAGCGGATGAAAGGTTTGCTAATTTGGACGGGATTGCTGATCTTGCGAAGTTAATGGTGCAGACAAATAAACATGTTACTTTTCCCTTGGTCTATCATCTTCTAAAGTTAGTATTGATATTACCAGTTGCAACAGCATCCGTGGAGAGATGCTTTTCAGCTATGAATGTTGTCAAGAAAAAGTTGCGCAACAAAATTGGTGATCAGTTCATGAGTGATTGTCTAATTTGCTATGTGGAGAAAGAGATGTTTTCTCCCATTAGTAATGATGCTGTGTTTGATCTTTTTAAGGCGATAAAAGATCGAAAAGGGAAGCTCTAAATGTGAGTGACTTTACATGATTCTTTCACATGATATCACTTTTATTTTAAACTTGCCAAACTAACTTGTTATTTTCTTCACTGTTTTCAGAAAGATGAGAAGTTGGCTCTAAAGTATGAAGTTTATTTTGGTACTACTTTTATCTATAATATGTAAGCAAATGATTTTATAATTTCATCCGGTCGGTATGTTATGCACTCTTATTTTTTTGAAGTGACAAATATGTGTGATAAGTGATATCATATTCATTGTGCTTTCTTTGACTGATATAATCTCGTTGCAATTTGTCACAGAATAGGACTAAGTTCATTAAAAAAAATCACAACTAGTTAGTGAATGAACCCATTGGCGAAAATTTCTGGCTCCGCCCCTGCTCAGGCTATGCCTGCAGCCTGCTGGTGCTGGGTGTTTCGGTCTCTGCTTGCTTCTCTCTTGCGCTTCTCATCTTGGATGGACGTTGTGTAGAGCACCGCGTAAATAATCATGGGCCATTTCACATGTGTTGGAATGTGTGTCGTGTGGCTTTTGGATCGCGCTGCCCTGCTGGAAGAGGCCATGCTCACGGCTTTGCACAAACAAAAGCAAGCCGTCCAGGAAACGCGGAGGCCATTACTGAAAGGGTCAACCTTCGGGCGCCACACCTGCTGCACGCCGGCCGCGCCACGTTTTGTTTTACGGAAGCAAGCCAAGCCAGCTGCACCCCATGAAATGTTCTCAAAGCAAAGAAGAATGCAGCACCCCATTTTTTTTTTCAGAACCGCACCCCAGCCAGTTCGTCGTCTTCTTCCTTCCGGCGAGAGAGCGATTCTGCCTCTCCGTCCCATTTGCAGTTTTCGTCGCGGCGACAGCCCACCCAGCGTCTGTAATATGGGCCCGCCTCCACGTCTCCAAGGCCCAGTAAAAACCATCTCTCATCATCATCATCATCGCTGCAGTCTGCCTGCGAGGGCTGCTGTGTTGCACCGCCGCCGCGCACGTATCGATCAATGGCCGTATCCGGTACTGCCCTGACGCTGATAGGATTAGCCGCACGGCGTTGTGCTGCTATGACTATCTGAGTACCTGGGACAGCCTGAACTGATGCGGCGCCGGCGAAGCCGTCCATAGCTTAAAGGGAGGGACGTGATTTTACATGAGGGCACGAGGCCGTCACGGTACCCTGCAGCTGAGAATACAGCGACCGGCCGGCGCGCGAGCTGGACGTGTACGCGCCGGGATGGGGATGCCGGGCGAACCCGCAGCCGATGCCGTCGTGCTCCCTGACGCCGACGCCGACGCCGATGCCTTGCCGCGGCGGGGATGTCGGCGTGTGTGGCCAAGAAGAAAGGCAGCCCCGAAGTTCGTTCGGCCACCACTAGCCAACAGCGGCGGCCCGGCTGGGACAGCGACTGTTGCATGCCGGCCCGTAGCGGCACCCGCCGTCTGTCAATGGCCGACAAGTGAAGTGACACATACAGATACAGGTACAGGTGCAACCAACTCGGCATGGGCTGGGATCCATTGGAAAAGCCTCCGGGCACGCCATGATCAGATCACTCAACTACACCTCGTCAGGATAGCAGCCATGGTCCATGACCATGACGTCTCCGGAGACACAACAGGGGAAATTCAGCAAAAAACCATACTAACAGACTGACAGTACTTGACGAAAACAGTAAGTAGATCGGCAGTGTGATGGCAACATCTCATCTTTAAACTAGCATCCATTATGCCATATGCATGAATATTAGGTCAAATGAGGAGAGACAGACAGATCCCAGGGATTGTTTGTTCTAAGGTGAGAGTGTGTTGCTAGGTGTACGGTTGTGGAGTTCTTACACGTTTTGGCCTTGGTGTCAACATGTGATTATGTGAGCCCCTCGGGAGCTCTAATTTCACGTTGAAACCATGTGATTGCTGTTATAACGCTCACATAAGCCAGCCCATGAAGATCTTGCTCGCTCAGCTCAGCTCCCTTATCCGTCTGCTTGCTTACCTTTTTCCTGCTTGCTTCGCCGCTAACTCGGAAAAAGTCAGCTATCATATTTTTTTTTTGGAGAAGTTTCACTAAATCATCAGAAGTTCATGTTTAAAAAATATCTTGGATTCTAGACAGTTGCGAATTAGAAAAAAACATCAAATGTTTGTGAATTTGAAAAAATATTCATGGATTTCAACCAATGTTCACAATTGTGAAAATTTTCATAAATTTATTATGTTCAAATGCTGTAAAAATGTTTGTGAAGTTTAAAAATATCCATAGATTTGAAAAAAATATTCTTGGATTTCAATCAATGTGCACAATTGTGAAAACTTTCATAAATTTAAAATCTTCACATGCTGTAAAAATGTTTGTGAAGTTTTTAAATATTCATAAATTTGAAAAATACTCATTGATTTCAATCAATGTTCACAATTGTGAAAAGTTTCATAAATTTAAAATGTTCACATGCTCTAAAAATGTTTGTGAAGTTTTAAAATATTCATATATTTGAAACAAAATTGTTCAGGAATTCTAAAAAAATGGTCATAGTCTTTTCAAATGTTCATATCTTTTAACAAATATTCATGGATTATCATGTGAATAACAAAATTAAAAAATAAAATGAGGAAAATAGGGAAAATACAATCTGGAAAATAACAGAAAAAACAAAAATACTTTTAAAAGTTGAAAACCCAAAAATTAAAGAAAAACAAAAAAAATCATGTAATACCTTCTCAGAGGACGGAGGTTTGTTAGGGCCGAGCTGGACCATGGCCCGCCCATGTTTTTTTGCACTTCTTCCATTACCTATGCTTTGGAGCCTAGCCCAGCCCATCACCTAGAGTTCTCTCCTTTGGACTGGCCCGCCCATGTTTTCCTTTGAAGCTCCACCGCTGTGTCCACCCCAATCGAACGAACATGACATGGGGGTGTGCATGGGATATGTCGGCCTGCCAGAATTCCATAACAAGGGAGAACCATGCAAAACTTTTCAAAAGAACTGCTTAATTTTTCCTGGTATCCTTAGGTTCCAACTGTTCTTCCATATCGGGTTTACATGTGCATTACCCTCCATCAGCTCACAAGTCTAAGGCCGTACATATGCTCAAACCCTTGATGATACGATGAACAAGCAGAAAAGGTTCCTCGCCAGTTATAGTTCCAAGCAACAAATTCCTCAATGCCATGGACATTAAGTGGTACTCGTAAGATCCTTTGAACATCAACTAGAGAAAAATTTCCTGCATTAGAACCTCGCGCCACTGTCATGTGTGTGTCTATCAAATCTTCTACCGTTATAAACAAAATCGCACCTTTTGATGTAATGACTTTCTATGATACAATGGTTATAATACAAGGGTCTTGCCAGATATTAGTTTGTGCCCCGGTCCCAACTCGCCAAATGCATCCCCTCTGAAAAGTTTGAACCCCTACTACTATGCTTTACCTAGTGTATGAAGATCTATCCTTCGGACTAGATTTTAATATATTGCCATCTAGATAATATTTTGCGCTCAACACACGTGTGCACAAAGAATCTAAGTTCTAGATTAGTCGCTAACACTTCTTTGTTAACATAACAAGATTGAAACAGTGAATGCACCTATATCCCAATTCCTCTTTATTTTCCGAATACAGAAATTCCACCAAGAAAACCAATGCATCTTCTGATTTTTTTCCCATTATCTACCCAACGAAATCTAGCATTTTCATCAGTAACAGACTTGCAAATTCCCTATGGTCCTTTTAACATTGACGTGGCATAAGACGGAACTTCTTGAGCAACTAATTTAATCAAAATGTAACATCCCAAATTTTCAATTTGGAATGTTTTACGATTATAGCTAAGCATCTATAGCATTTTTTGAATTGTGGTGGCATTTGAAAATTTCAGAGGCATTTGAGTTCTGTTTGAATTTGAATTTGACTTGAGTTCAAAATGGCATATGAATTTCATTTCAAAAATTCTTTACAAATACTTTGATCAAAAAGTATGAGAGGACATAACATGACACCGCAAAAGTCAGAAGAAAATAATGCCAAAAGTATTTGAATTTATTTGGAATTTTCAAAAAAATGATTTTTATATAGTTCTTATTTTGCCTCTAAAAATAGTTCTTCATCTAGGATTTATTTTTCTGGTATTTTTATAATTTTTTTCTCTATTTTATTTTTCCTTTTCTGTCAGAAAATTAAACAGGAAAGGTTTTTTAAACGGAATGCTATCGCCCAGCCCACCTCGACCGACTCGGCTCAGACCGATTTACGGGACCTAATCCAATCCGGATCGGTCCCCCTCACCTCTCCACTGACCAAGGGCCCCACCGCCCGATTTCTTTCTTAGTGCGGTCGCTTTCCATATCTGTCGTGCTTAGTTCCCTCGCCGGACATCGCCTCCGATCCGGATCCCTTCGCGGTCCACTGCCGCTCGAGATCACCCGAGACCTCCCCTATAAAGAGCAGGCGCTCCGCACCCGATCCCCCCTAAGCCCCATTTCTCCACGCGCCACCTTGGTGCAATCGCTCGTCGTTGTTCCGCCTCTATCGTCGCCCGCACCGCTCGCCTCCGCCACCCCGAGCCCCTCCCACCACTACCATTCGCCTCGCCATCGTCGTCTTCATCGCCGGAGCAGCTTCACCGAGCCCGAAGACCACCGGAGCCCTCTCGTCGTTGACCAGCGCCGCTATGAGCCCCGGACCTCTCCACTGTCGTAGGATCTAGATTATGCTTCTTATTTTATTTTTCGCGAATACTTTTCACCTACAGATCGGTCGATCGCCCGACTGGCTCTAGCGCACCCTCCCACACAGCCAATAGGGCTCTGCCACGTAGCACATTGCCGTTCTGTAGTTTATTTATTTATTTTAGTTTCTGTTTTTAAAAACAGAATAGTTCCAGTTTTAGAAAAATCATATCTCCTGGGATAATTATTATTTTAGGTGATTCTTTTTTCATTATTTCATTAATTTTATGAACTTTCTGTAGATATCAAGTTTGACTAGATTTGAAAATTTGAATTTGAATTTGCATGAAAGTTGTTCAAATCACTAGTTTGGCTATAATCTCAGCTAGGAGCAATATTTTTGAGTGATTCTTGTTGCTACTGGTCACTTGTGACTTCGTTTATCAGTAGGAATGATTTTGTAGCTCTTAGGATTATTTAAAATTAGGTTTTCAGGAAAACAGTAGTCTTTTAGTGAAGGAAATATGCCCTAGAGGCAATAATAAAGTTGTTATTTATAATTCCTTATATCATGATAAAATTCATGATAGAATTGTATTAACCGGAAACTTAGTACATGTCTAGATACATAGACAAACAGAGTGTCACTAGTATGCCTCTACTTGACTAGCTCGTTAATCAAAGATGGTTAAGTTTCCTAGCCATAGACATGAATTGTCATTTGATGAACGGGATCACATCATTAGAGAATGATGTGATTGACTTGACCCGTCCGTTAGCTTAGCACTATGATCGTTTAGTTTATTGCTATTGCTTTCTCCATAACTTATACATGTTCCTTTGACTATGAGATTATGCAATTCCCGAATACCGGAGGAACACTTAATGTGCTATCAAACGTCACAACGTAACTGAGTGATTATAAAGATGCTCTACAGGTGTCTCCGATGGTGTTTGTTGAGTTGGCATAGACCGAGATTAGGATTTGTCACTTCGATTGTCGGAGAGGTATCTCTGGGCCCTCTCGGTAATGCACATCACTATAAGCCTTGCAAGCATTGTGACTAATGAGTTAGTTGTGAGATGTTGCATTACGGAACGAGTAAAGGTACTTTCCGGTAACACGATTGAACTAGGTATGATGATACCGACGATCAAATCTCGGGCAAGTAACATACCGATGACAAAGGGAACAAACGTATGTTGTTATGCGGTTTGACCGATAAAGATATTCGTAGAATATATAGGAACCAATATGAGCATCTAGGTTCCGCTATTGGTTATTGACCGGAAATGAGTCTCGGTCATGTCTACATAGTTCTCGGACCCGTAGGATCCGCACGCTTAAAGTTCGATGATGATATGTATTATGGGTTATGTGATTTGATGTACCGAAGATAGTTAGGAGTCCCGGATGTGATCACGTACATGACGAGGAGTCTCGAAATGGCCGAGACATAAAGATTGATATATTGGAAGGCTATGTTTGGACACCGGAGAGGTTTCGGATAGGTTCTGGCATTTTCCGGAGTACCGGGGGGTTACCGGAACCCCCCGGGGAGTTAATGGGCCTTAACGGGCCATGATGTGATAGAGGAGGAGGCGGCCAAGTGGGAGGCGCGCGCCCCCCCAATCCCAATCTGAATTGGGAGGGGGCCGGGCCCCCTTTCCTTCTTTCCCTCTCCCTCTTCCTTCTTCTCCTACTCCAACTAGGGAAGGGAGGAAACCTACTCCTACTAGGAGTAGGAATCCCCCCTTGGGGCGCGCCATAGGAGGCCGGCCCTTCCCTCCTCCACTCCTCTATATACGGGGGAGGGGGCACCCCATAGACACACAAGTTGATCTCTTAGCCGTGTGCGGTGCCCCCTCCACAGATTTCCACCTCGGTCATATTGTCGTAGTGCTTAGCCAAAGCCCTGTGTCGGTAACTTCATCATCACCATCAACACAACGTCGTGCTGACGAAACTCTCCCTCGGCCTCAGCTGGATCTAGAGTTCGATGGACATCACCGAGCTAAACGTGTGCAGATCGCGGAGGTGCCGTGCGTTCGGTACTTGATCGGTTGGATCGCAAAGACGTTCGACTACATCAACCGCGTTACTTAACACTTCCGCTTTCGGTCTACAAGGATACGTAGACACACTCTTCCCTCTCGTTGCTATGCATCCCTAGATAGATCTTGGGTGATCGTAGGAATTTTTTTGAAATACTGCGTTCCCCAACATTTAGTGTTTTATATGTTTTGTGATCTTTCTTTTAATTATAATTTGTTTTCTTTTGTTTTTCTTGACAAGTTCTACTTAGTTTATGTTAACTTAGTAGTAGCAATTTTATTTGTTTTAAAATGTATATTAGTATTTTATTTCTTTTATATCAATGGAAAACTTGTTTTAAGCATAATATTAATTTTATAAATGGTCTAAATGTGATTCTTTTTGCATAAAATTTTCTATGTGTTTTTTCTATTATTTATTAAAAACTTTATTTTTTGTTCTGTTAAAAACTTGTCAGTGGTCTAAAACTTATCTGTAGCTTGTTTTACTAGTAGGAGGACATTGCTTAGAGTTTTGGTGAATTCTTTGGGTTTGTTTTTGGTTTTCATTGTGTGTTATATTGATTGTGAATTTCTAGTTTTACTCGTTGTTGTAATGCTAAATTATGTGATGGTATGCTTATTATTGTCTTGTTTGTTTCGATTGAGTATCCGGAGTGCGAGGCTTGTTACTACGAGTCTTTAGAGTTCAAAGATCGTCACCAAGGCAAGTCATTTAATCATGAATTTTATTACCTATGTTTTATTGCATTAGTTGATATCCTCCCCACCATGCATGCAAGTAGGTGAATTTAAGTTATGTTATTGAGTAGTATCATGTGGTAGGTTGAACCCAAATCCCCATGTTATCAAGACCCGGGAAATGTTGTAGTTGTAGACGGGGTTGGTTGAGTGAATTACATGGGAGTTGTAAGCGCCATGACATCTTGCGGAAAGCTTCACCCAGCCACGAAGAGACGGATGGATATACATTGACCGGAAGCTTACCTCTGCAGCCGCAAGTCACAATGGGCTCTGGCTTCGTCGACCCTAGGCGTGACTCTGGACGGACGGTGCTAGCAAATGTAGAAGAACAGTAGGAAATGGATGGGCACCGGCAGTGGCCTAGAGGAACTCTACGGAATACCTTGTTTCGTTCGTCCCGTCTTCAAACATCATACAGTGCGAGGACATAAAGGAGGGAACGATTTTTGCGGGTAAAGTGCACAAGATTCTGTAGAGTGGAAATCTAATCAATTAGCCGTATCCCCGGTTACAGACAACTGAGCCTCCGGGATCGGATTTATTCAGAACTCTCAACACCTATCATAATTAATTATTTTTTGGGTTATTAATGATTTCTGGTATGAGACACTAGTCGGAACCATCTCAATAACAACAAATATTTTGTAGTAATTGCAAGCAAGTCATTTTGTTGTAGGGAAAATTTTTCTTTTCGCGAAAACTTAAACTTAGAGCCCCACAACCAAAATTGCATATAGTGATATCATTTCTCTCTCTCTATGACTTGCCGGCATATTCAAAATGCTGACCTACACGGATGCAACGTCTCATGTTGCAGAGGATTATTCCGACCAGGAGTGAGGCTACGATCCACGCTCGGTGATTGCCCTTTGGAGTCGGATGAACTCTCTTTTCGTCTACGCTTTTGCAGCAGTTTTTATCGTGAGTTGATCTTCGGCCGAATTTATTCTGATGTAATAAAGACTCTATATGAGATTCATGTAATAAATCGGGTGTGATTGAACTTTGATATTTTCATCAATATACTATGTCTACCAGCATGATCTTGGGATGGTACATATACACAGATACTTGGCCATTTTCGGGTCGGGTCGCTACACAAAATCTCCTTACCTGGCATAGAGAGGGTTTTTTCTTTCCACCCCATCAACCTTTGGCATACTCTACCAGGAAGATGTTGTAAACAAGCACTTCCGTTGACCCCTACCATGGTAGGGAATCCCGAATATGTGTTGGAGAGAGCTTCTATCACAATGTTTAATTCTCTGCACACATTTTTCTTTTACACTAACATTAGTAGTATGGATGGAAAAAAAATACTAGATGTAGCACTACTCACAATCTGCTTCTAGGTACTACAATATGTGTACGTCACCCTTTTTAGAGTGCTCACATTATATGTATTTGTCTTCATCGGGATCAAAGAATTATCTGCAATTAAAAGATGAGATATAGATGGTGCATTCATGCATACCCGGATGCCTTCTGCCCCCCCCCCCCAGCTCCTCTTTGTGAGACAAATTACTAGAAAGACCCTCAGAACCTAACAGAAAAAGACATGGGGATAGCTAATCACCCCGTCTAAGACCCATGGTGCGTGTGAATTTTTCGGTTTCAGTATCATTAAATTGAACTCTCTAACTGGAAATGATATACACTCCATGATTAAATTCATCCATTGCATCTGGATCCCATCTTCAACATCATATGTATTTCCCCATTCGCCACGATCATAAGCAGTGTGTTCATATCCAATTGGACTACACAATAGCCACTAGACCCATGGGTCTTCTTTTTATTGCATGAAAGCACTAATATGCCACCAACACATTTTCTGTGATAAACCTACCCAGAACAAAGGCTCTTTGCGTTGGGGATATAATTTCAGGCAAGATTTTCTTAAGTCCAATAGCAAGATTTTTTAGATAATTGTATAAACTACATTGCAAAATTTAAGCATGTGTTGCATAATTAACTCGGGACTCTCAACTTTATGAACAACCACTATATTTTTGAGTTCCAACCCATAGTATCTTCTTACTGTTTATTTCACCAAGAACCTCATTAGTCAACTTGTGACCAACAATATACCAAAATATCTTAAAGAAAACTGCATGGAAACTATCAGGACCAAGGGCCCCCATGTCTCCTATTTGAAACAAGGCCTTTCGGACCACATCTCTTGTATATGGGGTTGTTAGCACATCATTCATAGGACTCGTGATCAGTGGCTTAACAAAAGCCAGAAGGTTCTAGTCTATATGACCTCCATCAAATTTGAACAAATTTTGAAAGTAATCACCAATCAAGGGTTTAAGATTTTAATTTCCCACCACCCACCCATTACTTTGATTTTTCAGTCTTTTGACCAAGTTCCTTCTCCTCCGCTCAGTAGCAAAGTGTTGGAAGTATGAACTATGAAGTGTTGCGGTCACCATATCGTAGGCAAGTCAACCTACCTCCTTGTGCCCACTAAATTTCATCCTACTCAAGGAGGTTCTCTATATAAATCGTCTACTCCTTTTGTTTCATAGGCATCAGTTGAAAACGACATTCTCATCAAAGCCTCGAGGTCCTTTTATGCCTTTCTTGGAGGCCCTTTAGCACTCTTTTATCCTATGCATGGAGGTACTTATGAACTGGGTCTAACTTATCCTTCGCCGCCGGGAAAGAGGCCACGCTGCAACCTTTTGCCAGGCGCCTTGACTATGCCTTCCACTGTTTCTTTAGGTAGCCACCTGCCCTCCAATTTTATATTGTAAATAGGGCTGCTATCAGCAACACCTACTAGATGATCAGTATCCATGCAAATCATTTGGTGGTCTGACTTTCCCATCTTCCTTTTACATAGCCCAACCAACAGATGCATTGGTACCCATCGTACGTTTGAAACAGTTTGGTACAATCTCTCATTGTGTCCTCAAAACAAAGTAAACGTGTCCCCTTCATATCCAATATCCTCAAGCAGGCAATCAGATGAAGTGTCCTGAAATGCTTGAAGACGTGAGTGATAGTGAGGAGGTCGTCCTTCCTTCTCCGACGACAACAAGACTTGTTAAAGTCCCCAATGACTAGCCATGACAAACTGGACTGAGCATGGAGATCACGTAGAATATGGTATGTGCGGTCTTTATTATCCTATAGGTTGGTTCCCCATACTTTCCAGTCAACCTCCACCTATCCCCTTCAGGACCCTCAACCGGAATACCAATGAAATCCAGGTTGCTAGTCCGGGAGTAGATCCCCACCTCCTTCCGCACAAGCAACAATCCACCCTTTCTTCCATCTAAGCTTGCAGCAACGATCATCCGATCCATACATAACTTTGCCATAAATTCTTGTGCCTTGGTGTCATCCATATGTAGATGTGTTTCAAATACAAAAAAAAACGCGTCGAGATTATGTTGCCTCTGGATGTCTACAAGCGAACAAACTGTCGTGGCCCCGAGGATATCCCAACAGTTCTAACTAATGAGCTTCATTTTTACTCGTGGTCCAACACAATACTCAGGCTTTGCCGAGGACAGGAATGAATATCTGCTTCTGATAAACCCTAACCTAGCCGAGAGGAGGAAGCTTCACGTAGCAGAGACAAAATTATAGTCAAGAATGAAACTGCACATCGTGTGGCCCTCATCCAACAGAACCGCAAGCACCAGCGCACCGCCGGTGAGGCGAATGGCTACAACCCAACAACTCAAATTGCCTTTTCTTATCACTGATCTCCCTTCATTTTCCTGAAGCTAGCAAGCAAGGATGCCCTAAAAATTGCACGTGATTTCTTAAAGAGCAACATGACCAATAGGAAGAGAAATCATGGATGCCTCCTAAACCCATGCCTGCTCAACAATCGCGCCGTGTTGCACTGCCGTTGGAGACGCCCTAGATCGCCTTTTTCAACGCCTAAAAAAGTTGCATCATCCAAAAAAGGAATGCTTCGCAACGCGCTGGTCGGCTGAACTTTTTAAAAGACCAGTCGGATCGTGAGCCGTCAGATCAGCGCCGTCGAGCGCCGTCCTGCACCATTGCACCTCAGGTGATGTTGCAGTTTTTTTGGCAACAAAGTTCATGTTGCAGAAAACCCCCTCGCCACATGCATTGAAACATTGCTTATGTTTCATAAACATCATCTATGTTGCAATCTATCAAATCCTAATTGAGAGAGTCAGAGGAGAGAGCGCCATGGGAGCTCAACCCGGAGCTCGTGTGTGGACAGAGAGAGGAGGAAAGGAAAACGTTGCAATCCACCAAATCCTAATTGAGAGATAGTCAAAGTAGAGAGCGCCAAGGAGAGAGAGCCATGGAGCTTAGCTGGGAGCTCGCGTGAGGAGGGGGAATGAGAAAGGGACTGGCGGCAGTGTCCTCCGGCGACCGCTGGCGAAGTGGAAGCCGTGCGCGACGAGGTGCATACGCGTCTCCCCGTGAGGCTGAGTGGTGGGAGTCGGGGGAGAGAAAGAGAGTGAAGGACGTGCACGATCAATCGCATCCGACGGCCATGCACCCGGTGGACGCAGTGACAAATCGGTCGGACGATTTGAAGCATTTTCGGACGGCCACGCGCCCGGTGGGCACAGCCGTCTGATAACTGAAGAACTGAACCTTCTGTCAAATATCTTCAGATAACAGGCCTGACACGAACCCCTCGATTGCATAACGGGAGGAACCTGAGACTGTCACGGTACCGTGCCGCCGAGAATACAGCGACCGGCCAGCGCGCGAGCTAGACGTGTACGCGCCGGGATGGGGATACCTGTAGCCGATGCCGTCGTGCTCCGGGACGCCGACGCCTTGCCGCGGCGAGGATGTCGGCGTGTGTGGCCAAGAAAGGCAGCCCCAAAGTTCAGCCACCATTGCCGAACAGCGACGAGGTCGACAATTACGGGCCGGCTCCTCGCCGCACCGCCGTCCGTCCGTGGCCGACAGGTGACACATACAGGTACAGGTGCAGCCTCCCCGGCATGCGATCCAGACCCAAGGCTCGCCATGATCAGATCACTCAACTACATCTCGTCAGGAACGCCATGGTCCATGACCATGACGTTCCCAGATCCACAGCAGGGGAAATTCAGCAAAAAACCAAACTACCAGCACAACTTAACAAAACAGTAGATCGACAATGTGATACCAACATGTCATCTTTAAACTAGCATCCATTATGCCATGCATCCATGATGAATATTTAGTCAAATGAGTACTAGACACAGATCCCAGGATTATTTGCCGCGACACGACAGCGGCTTACAGGTAATACCAGTTTCGAACCATTCTTTTGTTTTCAAACCATGACCAGTTTTCTGGAACTTTTTTTCAAGGAATTTTGGAATTTTTTTATCAAGCTTTAGGTGAATGCAAAACCCTTTGGCCAAAAAGTTGCGGTATTATGAATCAATAAAATGATCTTGCGGTCGATTGAACGGACATCCGACGAGGCTTGCTGCTGTCTTAGGTCTTCAGGGCGGTGCTTTTGCAGATCGGACACAGGTTCTTCACCACTAGCCATTGCCTGATGCAGCTGGCATGGAAGTCATGCCCGCAGTGAAGCGTCCCGAGATCGTCACCGTCCACATACTCTTCCTGAATAAATGAACAGGGGAAAAGAAGGTAAGGAACTTCTTGTCATAATTTAGATTGGAAGGTAAGTAACCTCAGTAGTCTTTTTGTCTATCATTTCAAGAGTGAAGACAAACATGGCATGATGCTGAATGAAAAGGGATTCTTAGCTAGTCTGACATGGCATGGCTTTTGCAATATAAAATAGTACTCCCTCCGTTTGTTTCTATAAGACGTTCAGACAACTTGCTTTCTGCTGTTTTTGAACAGTGTCTGAAAGTCTAAAACGTCTTATAAAAACAAACAGAGGTAGTACTTCCATGGTTTTCGAGTCGCGACTCATGCGAGTCGCTCTGGGGCAGCGACTCGGAAGAAGTCGAGCCTGCGTTGTGACTAGTCGCGACTCAGGGTCGCGAGTCGACACTAAGCTAAGTCGACCATATTTTTGCGACTCATAGACTAGTCGTAGACTAGTCGCGACTAGTCGAGCGACTCAAAATCCATGTACTTCCAAACCAATGATTATGCAAAACCAAAATCCATACTTCCAAATCTTGGAAGTATGATTCGTATCCATGATTAGGCAAAAACCAAAATTCATAACCACCATGTAAACTCATGAGCATAATTGACAAAAAATGTCTCACAGTTCTGAAAATCAGGCAAAAGTTTGTGGTACACTTCACATTGAGTATATTGTGTCCATAACTCCAGAATATTAGTTTGGATACTAAGTTGATGGATGGATGTAAGCAGCAATCAACCCTAAGGATTTTACCAAAAAAGAATTCATTTTTGAAGGACAGATATGAAAAAACTGGACAAGTATAGGACAACGCATCAAACTAAGTCCAGGACAGTTTAATGATATGTGACCTACTTGGATTCAAAACTGAATGTACATACTTATATAAGAACTGAAGCAGTTTGATGTTTTCCAAGTTCAAACATAAAGAGAGTACAAAAGCTTTGAAACATAAAGAGTGCAGAATACTGGTACCTGACAAATACAACATGGCTCATATTCCACAGATGATAATCTCCATGACGAGAATTTCCTTTGCTTCAGGAGCTTCATCACATCATTCTCGGTGAGCCCAGTGTTAACATTTCCTATTCTTTCCTCCAGTGCTAATAGTTCCTGAAAGATGAGTAGAGTACAAATATCTTGAGTACATTTTAGCATGGACGAAGATAAAAGGTAATGCCTCTACAAATAATACTGACCTCATAAGACATATTGTCTATGTCAAGACGCATATCCCTGTGTCTATCATGAATCTCGACGCCACCATAGAAAATAGACTGCTTCAAGAACAGATAGAAATGGAAACAAAGTAAATCCCCACAAATATCAGCAAATATAAACACTAAAAGGCATCAAATACTAGACTTTTATATGATCCGAGTAATGTTCACTCTGCAACTTGTACATTCATGTAATATGAAATGAAAGACACTCGGAAACTTATTATGTTATGATAAGATCTCCTATTCTAGCATGTGATGTGCTGACTCTATTTAAAAATCATCAGAACTAGACTAGTGCTACTTGATGTATAGTAGTTCTGGAGGAACGTTCTGACTGCTGACTGGCCTCCCATTTTAAGGATGGTAGGTTCATCCGTTTGCTTTTATCCTGCTTAAGTACAGATTCACAATGCATATGGTTTTGCACTACTAATTACATCCAAAATATAGCAACATAAAAACCATCTATACTAAATGTTCTGTCAAACAACTAGTGCGTTACAAGTTAACTAGGCATGGTCGGGCAATGCAAGTAAAGTCAGTAAGTAATCAGACAAAAAACATGAGACTCAAATATCGATCTACTACTATCAAGTAGATTTTGCCATCTTGGTTTTCTTTACAGAACAATACAAAATTTGCATGAAGCTCACACGACAAATGCTATTACTGACCTCAAATCTGACATTCTCCCCTCTCTGAATCATTTCTAGTGCATTCCGTATCTGGTGATAAGTAAAAAGGTCAACATCATAGTGTCATAAGATTGCTCATAATTTTAGAAGTAAAGCTTTGTAGCAACTAAATATGATCCAGGAACTGCTGACTAGTTTTCCCCAGTATAACTAGTAACTAGACACTGAATACAGAGAGTTTGGACAGATAGAGCGATCAGTTTTCATGGTAATACAGTGGTATATCATAATATAGGCACATCAAAGGGGGAGAAAAAGGATGAACCGGTATATCAAACAAGAAAAAAATCAGGATTTTTTTATAAGAGGCAAAGTCAATCAACTCACCTCCATTAATCTTCTTCCCTCCCTAGTATTCCTCATTGGTAATGGAACACCCCAAACACCATCACCCTGACGTTCCAATAGAAACCCTGACCTTAAGCGCGGGTGCTGCGGACCACAAAGTGCTCCAGATAGACGACCTATTTCCTATTATGAAAAATAAATTTTCATCAAGCTAACAGAAAAGAGGAATTAAGGTGGAAAACTAAACATATGAAGACATGACAGACGAAAGTTACCTCTGATAAATTTCTAGGATGCCGTCGATGTAGGTTCTGATGAGTGAGAGATGTTGAGCCTGCTGGTCGACTAATCGTTGAACTGGCATTAGCTCTTGATACAGAAGACACATTTCCAGGGATGGTAGCACCAGGATTGTCAGAATTCCAATTAGACAATTCTGGCACCAAATGTCTCATGTCTAGTGCAGCATGAGGGGCTGCACTAGGGAAGCCGGGAGCTACAAGATTCCTCCCAGTAACTTCCTCTCTACCAAGAATTATGTTGTCCAAGCTGCCTGCTCTCGACGATGAAGCTCCATGGCCAGCAAAACGGTGTGCGGTTTGTGGAATACCAGGGACTACGTTTCCAGGATGCTGGTACTGCAAGTTGATTCCACTGACCACAGGCATAGCCGCCTCTAGTTCATCAAATGCGCTCTGAAAGGCAGGCGGCTGGTGATAATATGAAGCGGGATGCCTGATAGAACCTGAAGGGGGCCATACACCATAGGGGCTAACCTGCTGAGCGGTGGTAGTCCTTGCCCGAAAACTTCTCTGTGAATTTCCTGAACTGTTATTGCCTCCGCTAGGATGATTGTAGCTAACAGATGACATTATTGTAGTAGCTCCATAGTTCGGAAGTTGTTCCTCAATGGAACTTGGAGCTAACAAGAAGTTATGGGAGGACACATTTGGGCCAGGAGCTGGGTTGAAACTTGAAGAAGGAACACTATGGAAGGCATTATCATTTCTGTGGGAAAAGCTTGTGCTAGCACCTCCTGAAAATTGCCCGTGCACTCCTTCAATATTTTTCCTCTTGCACGCTAAACGCCGGCCGTCCAGGGAACTACTGCCTGGTCTTTGATCAATGTCCTCTGGCATCAGGGAAAAGTTCCCCAAAGGATGTTCGAAAGCATTCAAAGAAGGGAACGGCTCTGGCTGCTCGTCGTCTAAACCGTAAGTTCGGTAAGGATGCAATCTTAGCTCAGTGGCCTGGGCGGTGGCATCAGTACGGGAGCACCCAGCATGTTGCTGTGAGGCTTGAGAGGCGTTGTTCGCATTGGAACTCTGACCGAAGAGATCATGGCCACTGGTGTTAAGGTTGATGTCCACATTATCCAAAGAAAGGTTGTGCTCAGCACCCAGACGCCTCTCACCGATCCTCAAACCACCACCAATGTTCAGATGCTCAGCCTTGATCGCGTTGGAGCTCCCATAGTTCAGCGCACTGCCACTCGAGCTAGCTTCACCGGACCCCCAGAATCCTAAGAACTGGCCATCCTGATGCGCCTCGCTTCCATACGGAATGGCGCCGTCGCCGCGGTTCATCTCGTAACCTGGGAGGTTCTGCGACTCTGCCGCTCCAAGCATGCTGTTCCAGTACGCCTGCTGGTCCATGACGGGGTTGCCTGAACCAGACCCATGGTCAAACCCGAAGACGTCGGATAGCTGTTCGACGGAATTCCTCTGCCCTTGCATTATCGAAAGGGTAAAGGGGTGTCCTTCTACAGATTGTTCTGCGGCAATAGCATGTCAGATGCTGCTCGCCTCTTTCCCAGCGATTCAAGTGAGACTCTGCATACAAATGTTAAAAACAGGTTAGAAACTTTGGAACAGAAAATTCTTCTGAAATCTGAACATTCCAATCCAAGATGAAGAAAAAAAGAGCAAGTAGCAGACTCAAATGGTGGAATGCGGAATGCTAATACTCCATTAAGGTTTGCCACAACATCAAGAAGAGATGAGAACTAATCTCACTTTGTTCTACCCAAAACACCACGAATCCAGTCCTCTTTGGGGCCAAATCTATGACAGATAGCTATCTATCTACACACATTGAGAAAAAAGATGTCCCTTTTCCGTCTCTCGTGTACCCTTTTGCGACCCCTTTGACATCTGGAAGTAAATACGGCCATTCCGGACCGAGATAGATATCCAGCGATCGATCCGTGACGGCATTAACTCTGCGCCTCAGCAATCTTGGCGTGAGCCGCATTTGGTGAGGCGTGGTGCGTGGACACAGTACACACACCAAACTTGATGGCAAGTTTGGCCCCTGCTCTGCTGCTGTAAGCAAAGCAAAGGTGGTGCCACCGCATTATTTTCGGGCTGCAAGCAAAGGTGGTGATGCATGCATTTTCTTTCTAATTAATAATGATGATTAAATATAAATAAAGGGAGAAAAACACGGCGATTCCACCACATTGCTTGCATGCGGATGGACGGACGGACGGGCTGCATGCAAACGACGGGATGGGGCCCACGGGTTGCGCCTGTGAACGAGGCTTAAAAAATGGCCTCTTTTCTCGCGCATTTATTTCCCTTCGCTTTCGGTTTTTGCCAAAGGATGCGGTAAAACCAGCGAAAAGTAAAGGAAAGGTAGCTATCCGTCCATGGATTCGAGGAACAGATCGGTTCTCTCGTCGTGGAATCGAGAGATGAGCGAGCAACGGGGCGAGGGATACGACCGGCGGAGAACGGCGAAGACATCTCCGTCGCACGCACCCAGAAACAGGAGGAGAAATCCCAAAAACACAAGGGGAAATCATCAGGATGTACTATCTGACGGCCGAAGAACTCTGTTCTGTTCTGGAAAGAGAATAGCATGAGCTTTTTGCTGCAACATAAGGCATAATCGACGGAGGAAAAGAGAGACGATGGTTTGAAAGAACCAAGAACTTGAACGGAAGCGGAATGAACGAGCAGATTAAAAAAAACAAGAAACGAATACTAATAATAAACATGGAGATGGAGATGGAGATGGAGAAGGAGATGGAACAAACCGTAGCAGGAAGCGGTCCCGAGATATTCAAGAGCTCGCCGGAGCCACAATCCAAGCACTTGTTCGCATCCACCTTGTTTCTCCTGCCGATCCTCTCAAGCCAAGACACAGATGGAGAGGGAGAATCAGCCCAAGAAACGGAGGAAGAACCAATCAATCGGTGGAGGGGGAGAGATGGCAGCTAGGTGGGGGGACAGAATTCGGAGAGATCGATGCGGGTGGAGAGGAGGAGGGAGGGAGAGAATGGGTGGAGGAAAATCTGCCAAAGACCAGGGGAGAAAGACGGGGGGCGGAGGAGGGAGAGGTTGGAGCGTGGTGATGAGACGAGAGGAGAGGAGAGGATGGATGTCTGTAATGTAATGGGGGCAAGAGAGAGAGAGGTTTGGCCGAATTCCGATTTATTTATTTCTCTGTCTCACGCCGCATACTCTCTCTTTCTCTTGTTGGTCTTTGGGAGGAGGATGGGTATCTCGATTCTCCCCCACCAAAACCTCTTTTTATAAATGTAAATAAATAAATAAATGCCTGGAATTAGTTTTTTAGAGATAAATAAATAAATGCCTGGAATTATTTTTTAGAAACAAACAAGTAAATGCCTGGAATTATTTTTTAGATATAAACAAGTAAATGCCTGGAATTAGTAGTAGTTGTTACTGTGACGGAGCAAGCACGCCTCCTCCAAAAACGGCCAAAGATTAGCGTGGCTGTCTCGCTTTGCATTTTCGGCCGCTTTTGGGCCTTTGGATGGCGCAGCCCCCCCTTTCTTTGCATGCTCCTCCATCTCTTTCCACCCTTTCTTTGCCTTGGATATCTCTGCTTTACCCGCAAAAACAAAAGATATCTCCACTTCTACATTTTCTTACATAAATGAGAAATCTTGGGCATTTAATGCTTCTGGGTTGTAATCCAATACTCCCTCCATTCTAAAATATAGTGAGCCCGCGCTTCCCGAGGTCCAACTTTAACCATAAATTTAATCAACGAGACCAACTGCGGCGGGAGAAAAAAATATATAATTGAAAACTTCTTTGAAATACGAATTCACTGATATAATTCTTGCTCCCGCAGTAATCGGTCTTAATAATTAAGTTTACGGTCAAAATTGAAGCATGAAGATAGAGGAAGCACTACATTGTGGAATGGAGGGAGTACTAGTCATTACATGTTAGATATGCTGCTGAGTTGTATCCCGCGGGGCCCCACGCAGCACATGTCAGTGCATACATCATTTAAAATTACAGGGGGGGGGGGGGTGAGTGAGTAAATTTCGCACTGGTCAGGTTGCCATGCCATTATTACATCATGCCGTTTTTCAAGGCCGCCCCCGTCCTGCGCGTCCATAAAACCAGATTTGACCGCATCAACGCCACTGCTGCTGCGCCAGCATAGAAAATGGCGCGGCCACGTCCTTGGCATGCACCATGGACGAGCCAACGCCATGCCGCCGCGCCACGTTTCGCCCTCCCACCCTGCGTTTCGGTCGCTCCGCTGGTCTCCACGCCACCGGAGCATCTACTCCTATCTATCTAAACAAGATTTGCACAAGTCGCAAAGCAAAGAAAAACAGTAGTGTTGTAATTATTCTGGAGTATCCTCTCGTCGCCGGGGCCCATGCATGCGCCACCCTCAGCGGCGCTGGAGATAGATAGAGATAGCGCCGCCCAGGTCAAAAAAGCCGGTGCGTGGCATGCGCCGTGGATCAGCGGCGCGCTCGCGTCCGTCCGTCCATCTCCACCGCGTCATCGGCGACGACCTCGGCCCGGAGATCACGGTGCTCCGTCAGGATCAGCAAACGGCTCGTCGTCGGGATAGGATAAGCCGACGGCGGTGCCTGGTGCTTTCTCTGACGGGGCCTCGCTGCTCGGCGCCATGTGGCCGGACTGGTGGTGATGGCGGCGGCAGCGGTGCCCCGGGAATATACGGCGGGGAATCCATCCGTCCGGCCGTCGCTTTTCTTTTCTTTTTCCTATATAATATCTTTCGTCCCCTGGTCCGGTTTCTCCATTTGGGCCGGATTCCCTGCGCTTTGGCGCCTCTGCTCTCTCGCCGCTTTGGGCTAAATTACGCAGCGAACCACTGTCGCGGTGGGGCCCGCCGCGGAGGAGATCCCTGCTTTGTCTCTTTACGGCTGTTGCTGCTGGTGGTGCTGGTAATTTGTCCTCCCCATGAGAGTGAAATGGAGGAATAAAGGAAGGCCAACGAGGATCGGTATCTCCTCGCAATGGATCAGAATAATAGTTTGTTGGGAACAAAAGAGTGGCTCACAAGGCAGCCAGCATATGCGTGGGTTATTCTCCTCGGCTGCAAGTGCTGCCATTTGTGCCGGCTTATAAAAAAGGACCTTCATCTTTCACGCAGGGAGGTGATCTATGTTCGCCGGTAAGGGCTCTTTTGGTTTGTGAAATTCTAAAAGTGCATCAATGGAAAAAAACACATAAATAATATAGGGATAGAGTATATTAAAAAAACACAATAGCAAACGCTAGAAAAATCAACGGTTCTCGTTCTTGTTCAAAAAATATCCCATTTCCTGCTAATGGTTTGCCAAAACATTGCATGCTCGATTAGAATTGTTTCACGCGAAACCTGACCGGTTGATCCCACTGTCACATGGCCGGGAGGGGGGGGGGAGGGGGAGATGGCGCTCGTCACACACCGTTGGAATGCTCTGCTGATGGACCTAATCAGGCCAAACCCAATCGACTAACCCCCTTTTGCCCTCTCTACTTCCACCAGCCGTTGCAGCCGCCATGTCCTAGAACGACGGTGAAACGAGCAACGACTGGCTCTCAAAACGACTAAGGCTACGGAGCATAGGTGAGCTCCTCCTCTCTATGAACTAGGGATAGGGTTTCTTTGATATGGTGAGCTCCTCCTCTCTATGAACTAGGGATAGAGTTTCTTTGATTTTAAGCTAGGATTTGATAGGAATATTCCAATTTGCTCACTTGTTCATGTTATTATAGATCCGACAAACAATAGAGGACTCACGTTGGTGCGACGGTGTTGTTGGAGCTGGGATATGCGCCTATAAGCTGCCGGTAGAGAGGGGTGTTGCATTTGAAAGCACCAACACCGACAGGAGGTTCTCTCGAAACAGGCTTTCATCCGCTTTATAAGTAAAGCAACAACCATTCAAAGTACACGGCCGAACGATACAAAATGATGAGGTAACCCTCCTACAAAGCCAATCCCATGATAACCAGAAACACAGACCGCTGGAGACTATGAGACCGGAAGATAACACCGGAAGACCTGAGAACATCGCTACACTACACCCTTGAACACCTAAGCTCCACGACGCCGCCAGGCGTCACCGCCGTCGAGTCCATCGGATAAGGGTTTTCGGCCGAAACTCACGCACGAAGAGGACCACCACCACGACGTCTCCAAGAAGATAACGACGCCCACGAGCGTCGCCATCGACGGCGACAAAGCCCAGAGCTTTCACTCGGCAGCTCCCTCATGCCACCTGAGGTCTTCAAGAGAGGTGT
Source organism: Triticum aestivum (assembly GCF_018294505.1). Taxonomy (NCBI): domain Eukaryota; kingdom Viridiplantae; phylum Streptophyta; class Magnoliopsida; order Poales; family Poaceae; genus Triticum; species Triticum aestivum. The sequence continues at coordinate 743,043,874 of NC_057797.1, forward strand.
GGCGAATCCAAATCCCCAGCTCCAAATCGGGCGCACCGCCACCGCCAAAGACAAATGGCTCACCCTAGCCACCCACCGCTACACCTCTTGCCGCCCACACTACCAAAATATATAGCCACCGCCGCCGCCTTGGCGCCCGCCGGAGAGCCAACCACGCGGACCACCTTCCAAGGCTGCTGCCCCGACATCCAAGCCGCGCGACATCGCCCACCGTCTGCTTCACAACGCACAAACTGCGACAGGAGAAGCCCGACATCAGCCACCGAGCCTGGGTCGGCGCCACCATCATCAGGGCGCCCGCGCCTGCAATCCCACCAATCCCAGTTGACCAGGAGGACATGAATCCATGGCTGTCGATGTCCATCGTTCAGCCACCGCTCAGACAACGCCAGGTCCGCAGCTTGAGGCACCGATCCAACCGCCGGCACACGGGTGGCCCAAACACCACTGCCACAGACCTCCACCGACGCTATAACATGAGGATGCCTCTCCAACCGGACCGCAAGCACCCACATTTACCTAGCCAGCGGCGATCCAACCATGCACATGGAGCAACAAACACCAGGCATGAGGACCAGGTCAAACTCCTGCCTTGTGACTTGTCCACTTCGCCGGCCTACTGCCAGCGCACGTTCCTAGTGAAGAAGATCGCAGGCCCAACCTAAAGGAAATATGCCCTAGAGGCAATAATAAAGTTGTTATTTATGTTTCCTTATATCATGATAAATGTTTATTATTCATGCTACAATTGTATTAACCGGAAACTTAGTACATGTGTGAATAGATAGACAAAACAGAATGTACCTAGTATGCCTCTATTTGACTAGCTCGTTAATCAAAGATGATTAAGTTTCCAGACCATAGACATGTGTTGTCATTTGATGAACGGGATCACATCATTATGAGAATGATGTGATGGACAAGACCCATCCGTTAGCTTAGCATGTTGATCGTTCAGTTTTATTGCTATTGCTTTCTTCATGACTTATACATATTCCTTTGACAATGAGATTATGCAACTCCCGAATACCGGAGAAACACCTTGTGTGCTATCAAACGTCACAACGTAACTGGATGATTATAAAGATGCTCTACAGGTGTCTCCGAAGGTGTTTGTTGAGTTGGCATAGATCGAGATTAGGATTTGTCACTCCGTGTATCAGAGAGGTATCTTTGCGCCCTCTCGGTAATGCACATCACTATAAAGCCTTGTAAGCAATGTGAGAAATGAGTTACTTGCGGGATGATGCATTACGAAACGAGTAAAGAGACTTGCCGGTAACGAGATTGAACTAGGTATAAGGATACCGACGATCTAATCCCGGGCAAGTAATATACCGATGACAAAGGGAATAACGTATGTTGTTATATGGTTTGACCGATAAAGACCTTCGTAGAATATGTAGGAGTCAATATGAGCATCTAGGTTCTGCTATTGGTTATTGACCGGAGATGTGTCTCGGTCATGTCTACATAGTTCTCGAACCCGTAGGATCCGCACGCTTAACGTTCGATGACGATTTATATTATGAGTTATGTGATTTGATGACCGAAGTTTTTTCGGAGTCCCGGATAATATCACGGAGATGACGAGGAGTCTCGAAATGGTCGAGAGGTAAAGATCGATATATTGGAAGGCTATATTCGGACATCGGTAAGGTTTCGAGTGATTCGGGTACTTTTCAGAGTACCGGAGAGTTACGGGAATTCGCCGGGGGAAGTTAATGGGACTTATTGGGCTTTTGTGGAGATAGGGAAGAAGGGCCACGAGGTGACTCTCACCCCCCTGCCCAAACCGAATTGGACAAAGGGTGGGGGCGTGGCCCTGCCTTTCCTTCTCCTTCTCCCTCTCCCTCTTTTCCTTCTTTCCTACTTCGAAAAGGAAAGGGAATCCTACTAGGACTTGGGAGTCCTAGTAGAACTCCCTACACTTGGCGCGCCCCTAGGAGGGCCGGCCTCTCTCCCTCCCTCCTTTATATACGTGGGCAGGGGCACCCCGAAGGCACTCCAAGATTTTTCTTAGCCGTGTGCGGTGCCCTCCTCCACAGTTACACACCTCAGTCATATCGTCGTAGTGCTTAGGCGAAGCCCTGCACCGGTAACTTCATCATCACCGTCGTCACGGTGTCGTGCTGACGAAACTCTCCCTTGGCCCTCTGCTGGATCAAGAGTTCGAGGGACGTCATCGAGCTGAATGTGTGCTGAACTCAAAGGTGTCGTACGTTCGGTACTTGGATCAGTTTGTGTCACATCCCTAGCTTCTGGTGCTGCCTGGTGTGTGCATCATGTTTAAATTTCTGAAATTTGAACTGAGGGAAATTGGAAGCCTCAAAACCCTAAATAAAAGAGGGGCAAAAACCCTAGAAATCTCATTCATTGCTCCAAAAATGCCCCTTTTAAATGTTTGATAATTTTGGTAAGGGTTCTGGTCCCAACCAAAATATTGAACATTTTTGAGGATTTATTTTTGGGACTTTGGATTTAATTCATTAGCTATTTGAATTTGAATTATATTCATATAATTAGAATATAATTTCAAATACCCCTGAAATATTTTATAAGCTTTTGGAAAAGTCCATCTAGCAATATAAAATATTCAGAGGAGTTTTTGGCATTGTTTGAATTATTTTTAAATTCAAAACAGTGGCAAAATAAATTAAATAAAACAAAACAGAAGAAAAAAATAAAAA